>NW_027436160.1:0-102000 GCF_964199755.1 Larus michahellis | reverse complement strand
AGGTCTGTGGGTCTACGCAAGCTGTTCCCAAAGAGCTTTAGAACAAGGCATAGTTTGCCCTGCCAGCTCCTTGGCCGTGGGACCCATCTCCAGCCGTATGGCCATTTTTGTGCCTGGCGTGGCACCTAATGGGAAAGGGTGGTGTCGAGGCTGAAGGCAGCAGGAAAGCCCGCAGCCCGCAGGTCTGTGGGGCTACGCAAGCTGTTCCCAAAGAGCTTTAGAACAAGGCATAGTTTTCCCTGCTGGCTCCTTGGGCGGGGGCTCATCTCCAGCCATATGGCCATTTTTGTGCCTGGCGCGGCGCCAAGTGGGAAAGGGTCGTTTTGAGGCTGAAGGCAGCAGGAAATCCCGCAGCCCCCAGGTCTGTGGGGCTACGCAAGCTGTTCCCAAGGAGCTTTAGAACAAGGCATAATTTTCCCTGCTTGCTCTTTGGGCGTGGAACCATCTCCAGCCATATGGCCATTTTTGTGCCTGGCGCGGCGCCAAGTGGGAAAGGGTGGTGTCGAGGCTGAAGGTAGCAGGAAAGCCCGCTGCCCCCAGGTCTGTAGGGCTACGCAAGTGGTTCCCGCAGAGCTTTAGAACAAGGCATAGTTTTCCCTGCTGGCTCTTTGGGCGTGGGACCCATCTCCAGCCATATGGCCATTTTTGTGGCTGGCGCGGCGCCAAGTGGGAAAGGGTGGTTTTGAGGCTGAAGGCAGCAGGAAAGCCCGCAGCCCCCAGGTTTGTGGGGCTACGCAAGCGGTTCCCAAAGAGCTTTAGAACAAGGCATAGTTTTCCCTGCTTGCTCTTTTGGCCTGGGACACATATCCAGCCATAGGGCCATTTTTGTGCCTGGCGCGGCGCCAAGTGGGAATGGGTGGTTTTGAGGCTGAAGGCAGCAGGAAAGCCCGCAGCCCCCAGGTCTGTGGGGCTACGCAAGCAGTTCCCACAGAGCTTTAGAACAAGGCATAGTTTTCCCTCCTGGCTCTTTGGGCGGGGGACCCATCTCCAGCCGTATGGCCATTTTTGTGGCTGGCGCGGCGCCAAGTGGGAAAGGGTGGTTTTGAGGCTGAAGGCAGCAGGAAAGCCTGCAGCCCCCAGGTCTGTGGGTCTACGCAAGCTGTTCCCAAAGAGCTTTAGAACAAGGCATAATTTTCCCTGCTGGCTCCTTGGGCGTGGGACCCATTTCCAGCCGTATGGCCATTTTTGTGTCTGGCGCGGCGCCAAGTGGGAAAGGGTGCTTTTGAGGCTGGAGGCAGCAGGAAAGCCTGCAGCCCCCAGGTCTGTGGGGCTACGCAAGCAGTTGCCAAAGAGCTTTAGAACAAGGCAAAGTTTTTCCTGCTGGCTCCTTGGGCGTGGGACCCATCTCCAGCCATATGGCCATTTTTGTGCCTGGCGCAGCGCCAAGTGGGAAAGGGTGGTTTTGAGGCTGAAGGCAGCAGGAAAGCCCGCAGCCCCCAGGTTTTTGGGTCTACGCAAGCGGTTCCCAAAGAGCTTTAGAACAAGGCATAATTTTCCCTGCTGGCTCCTTGGGCGGGGGCTCATCTCCAGCCATATGGCCATTTTTGTGCCTGGCGCGGCGCCAAGTGGGAAAGGGTGGTTTTGAGGCTGAAGGCAGCAGGAAATCCCGCAGCCCCCAGGTCTGTGGGGCTATGCAAGCGGTTCCCAAAGAGCTTTAGAATAAGGCATAGTTTTCCCTGCTTGCTCTTTTGGCCTGGGACACATATCCAGCCATAGGGCCATTTTTGTGGCTGGCGCGGCGCCAAGTGGGAAAGGGTGGTTTTGAGGCTGAAGGCAGCAGGAAAGCCTGCAGCCCCCAGGTCTGTGGGTCTACGCAAGCTGTTCCCAAAGAGCTTTAGAACAAGGCATAGTTTTCCCTGCCAGCTCCTTGGCCGTGGGACCCATCTCCAGCCGTATGGCCATTTTTGTGCCTCGCGTGGCACCTAATGGGAAAGGGTGGTGTCGAGGCTGAAGGCAGCAGGAAAGCCCGCAGCCCGCAGGTCTGTGGGGCTACGCAAGCTGTTCCCAAAGAGCTTTAGAACAAGGCATAGTTTTCCCTGCTGGCTCCTTGGGCGGGGGCTCATCTCCAGCCATATGGCCATTTTTGTGCCTGGCGCGGCGCCAAGTGGGAAAGGGTCGTTTTGAGGCTGAAGGCAGCAGGAAATCCCGCAGCCCCCAGGTCTGTGGGGCTACGCAAGCTGTTCCCAAGGAGCTTTAGAACAAGGCATAGTTTTCCCTCCTGGCTCTTTGGGCGTGGGACCCATCTCCAGCCATATGGCCATTTTTGTGCCTGGCGCGGCGCCAAGTGGGAAAGGGTGGTGTCGAGGCTGAAGGTAGCAGGAAAGCCCGCTGCCCCCAGGTCTGTAGGGCTACGCAAGTGGTTCCCGCAGAGCTTTAGAACAAGGCATAGTTTTCCCTGCTGGCTCTTTGGACATGGGACCCATCTCCAGCCATATGGCCATTTTTGTGCCTGGCGCGGCGCCAAGTGGGAAAGGGTGGTGTCGAGGCTGAAGGCAGCAGGAAAGCCCGCAGCCCCCAGGTCTGTGGGGCTACGCAAGCGGTTCCCAAAGAGCTTTAGAACAAGGCATAGTTTTCCCTGCTTGCTCTTTTGGCCTGGGACACATATCCAGCCATAGGGCCATTTTTGTGCCTGGCGCGGCGCCAAGTGGGAATGGGTGGTTTTGAGGCTGAAGGCAGCAGGAAAGCCCGCAGCCCCCAGGTCTGTGGGGCTACGCAAGCAGTTCCCACAGAGCTTTAGAACAAGGCATAGTTTTCCCTCCTGGCTCTTTGGGCGGGGGACCCATCTCCAGCCATATGGCCATTTTTGTGCCTGGCGCGGCGCCAAGTGGGAAAGGGTGGTGTCGAGGCTGAAGGTAGCAGGAAAGCCCGCTGCCCCCAGGTCTGTAGGGCTACGCAAGTGGTTCCCGCAGAGCTTTAGAACAAGGCATAGTTTTCCCTGCTGGCTCTTTGGACATGGGACCCATCTCCAGCCATATGGCCATTTTTGTGCCTGGCGCGGCGCCAAGTGGGAAAGGGTGGTGTCGAGGCTGAAGGCAGCAGGAAAGCCCGCAGCCCCCAGGTCTGTGGGGCTACGCAAGCGGTTCCCAAAGAGCTTTAGAACAAGGCATAGTTTTCCCTGCTTGCTCTTTTGGCCTGGGACACATATCCAGCCATAGGGCCATTTTTGTGCCTGGCGCGGCGCCAAGTGGGAATGGGTGGTTTTGAGGCTGAAGGCAGCAGGAAAGCCCGCAGCCCCCAGGTCTGTGGGGCTACGCAAGCAGTTCCCACAGAGCTTTAGAACAAGGCATAGTTTTCCCTCCTGGCTCTTTGGGCGGGGGACCCATCTCCAGCCATATGGCCATTTTTGTGGCTGGCGCGGCGCCAAGTGGGAAAGGTTGGTTTTGAGGCTGAAGGCAGCAGGAAAGCCTGCAGCCCCCAGGTCTGTGGGGCTACGCAAGCTGTTCCCAAAGAGCTTTAGAACAAGGCATAGTTTTCCCTGCTGGCTCCTTGGGCGGGGGCTCATCTCCAGCCATATGGCCATTTTTGTGTATGGCGCGGCGCCAAGTGGGAAAGGGTGGTTTTGAGGCTGAAGGCAGCAGGAAAGCCCGCAGCCCCCAGGTCTGTGGGGCTACGGAAGCGGTTCCCAAAGAGCTTTAGAACAAGGCATAGTTTTCCCTGCTTGCTCTTTTGGCCCGGGACACATATCCAGCCATAGGGCCATTTTTGTGGCTGGCGCGGCGCCAAGTGGGAAAGGGTGGTGTCGAGGCTGAAGGCAGCAGGAAAGCCTGCAGCCCCCAGGTCTGTGGGGCTACGCAAGCTGTTCCCAAAGAGCTTTAGAACAAGGCATAATTTTTCCCTGCTGGCTCTTTGGGCGTGGGACCCATCTCCAGCCGTACGGCCATTTTTGTGCCTGGCGCGGCGCCAAGTGGGAAAGGGTGGTTTCGAGGCTGAAGGCAGCAGGAAAGCCTGCAGCCCCCAGGTCTGTGGGGCTACGCAAGCTGTTCCCAAAGAGCTTTAGAACAAGGCATAGTTTTCCCTGCTGGCTCCTTGGGCGGGGGCTCATCTCCAGCCATATGGCCATTTTTGTGCCTGGCGCGGCGCCAAGTGGGAAAGGGTGGTTTTGAGGCTGAAGGCAGCAGGAAAGCCCGCAGCCCCCAGGTCTGTGGGGCTACGCAAGCGGTTCCCAAAGAGCTTTAGAACAAGGCATAATTTTCCCTGCTAGCTCTTTTGGCCTGGGACACATATCCAGCCATAGGGCCATTTTTGTGTCTGGCGCGGCGCCAAGTGGGAAAGGGTCGTTTTGAGGCTGAAGGCAGCAGGAAATCCCGCAGCCCCCAGGTCTGTGGGGCTACGCAAGCTGTTCGCAAAGAGCTTTAGAACAAGGCATAGTTTTCCCTGCTTGCTCTTTGGGCGGGGGACCCACCTCCAGCCGTATGGCCATTTTTGTGCCTGGCGCGGCGCCAAGTGGGAAAGGGTGGTGTCGAGGCTGAAGGTAGCAGGAAAGCCCGCTGCCCCCAGGTCTGTAGGGCTACGCAAGTGGTTCACGCAGAGCTTTAGAACAAGGCATATTTTTCCCTGCTGGCTCTTTGTACATGGGACCCATCTCCAGCCATATGGCCATTTTTGTGGCTGGCGCAGCGCCAAGTGGGAAAGGGTGGTTTTGAGGCTGAAGGCAGCAGGAAAGCCTGCAGCCCCCAGGTCTGTGGGTCTACGCAAGCGGTTCCCAAAGAGCTTTAGAACAAGGCATAATTTTCCCTGCTGGCTCCTTGGGCGTGGGAGACATCTCCAGCCGTATGGCCATTTTTGTGTCTGGCGCGGCGCCAAGTGGGAAAGGGTGCTTTTGAGGCTGGAGGCAGCAGGAAAGCCTGCAGCCCCCAGGTCTGTGGGGCTACGCAAGAAGTTCCCAAAGAGCTTTAGAACAAGGCATAGTTTTCCCTGCTTGCTCTTTGGGCGTGGGACCCATCTCCAGCCACAGGGCCATTTTTATGGCTGGCGCAGCGCCAAGTGGGAAAGGGTGGTTTTGAGGCTGAAGGCAGGAGGAAAGCCCGCAGCCCCCAGGTCTGTGGGTCTACGCAAGCTGTTCCCAAAGAGCTTTAGAACAAGGCATAATTTTCCCTGCTAGCTCCTCGGGCGTGGGACCCATTTCCAGCCATATGGCCATTTTTGTGCCTGGCGCGGCGCCAAGTGGGAAAGGGTGGTTTTGAGGCTGAAGGCAGCAGGAAAGCCTGCAGCCCCCAGGTCTGTGGGGCTACGCAAGCGGTTCCCAAAGAGCTTTAGAACAAGGCATAGTTTTCCCTGCTTGCTCTTTTGGCCTGGGACACATATCCAGCCATAGGGCCATTTTTGTGGCTGGCGCGGCGCCAAGTGGGAAAGGGTCGTTTTGAGGCTGAAGGCAGCAGGAAAGCCTGCAGCCCCCAGGTCTGTGGGGCTACGCAAGCTGTTCCCAAAGAGCTTTAGAACAAGGCATAGTTTTCCCTGCTGGCTCTTTGGGCGTGGAACCATCTCCAGCCATATGGCCATTTTTGTGGCTGGCGCGGCGCCAAGTGGGAAAGGGTGGTTTTGAGGCTGAAGGCAGCAGGAAAGCCCACTGCCCCCAGGTCTGTAGGGCTACGCAAGTGGTTCACGCAGAGCTTTAGAACAAGGCATATTTTTCCCTGCTGGCTCTTTGTACATGGGACCCATCTCCAGCCATATGGCCATTTTTGTGGCTGGCGCAGCGCCAAGTGGGAAAGGGTGGTTTTGAGGCTGAAGGCAGCAGGAAAGCCTGCAGCCCCCAGGTCTGTGGGTCTACGCAAGCGGTTCCCAAAGAGCTTTAGAACAAGGCATAATTTTCCCTGCTGGCTCCTTGGGCGTGGGAGACATCTCCAGCCGTATGGCCATTTTTGTGTCTGGCGCGGCGCCAAGTGGGAAAGGGTGCTTTTGAGGCTGGAGGCAGCAGGAAAGCCTGCAGCCCCCAGGTCTGTGGGGCTACGCAAGAAGTTCCCAAAGAGCTTTAGAACAAGGCATAGTTTTCCCTGCTTGCTCTTTGGGCGTGGGACCCATCTCCAGCCACAGGGCCATTTTTATGGCTGGCGCAGCGCCAAGTGGGAAAGGGTGGTTTTGAGGCTGAAGGCAGGAGGAAAGCCCGCAGCCCCCAGGTCTGTGGGTCTACGCAAGCTGTTCCCAAAGAGCTTTAGAACAAGGCATAATTTTCCCTGCTAGCTCCTCGGGCGTGGGACCCATTTCCAGCCATATGGCCATTTTTGTGCCTGGCGCGGCGCCAAGTGGGAAAGGGTGGTTTTGAGGCTGAAGGCAGCAGGAAAGCCTGCAGCCCCCAGGTCTGTGGGGCTACGCAAGCGGTTCCCAAAGAGCTTTAGAACAAGGCATAGTTTTCCCTGCTTGCTCTTTTGGCCTGGGACACATATCCAGCCATAGGGCCATTTTTGTGGCTGGCGCGGCGCCAAGTGGGAAAGGGTCGTTTTGAGGCTGAAGGCAGCAGGAAAGCCTGCAGCCCCCAGGTCTGTGGGGCTACGCAAGCTGTTCCCAAAGAGCTTTAGAACAAGGCATAGTTTTCCCTGCTGGCTCTTTGGGCGTGGAACCATCTCCAGCCATATGGCCATTTTTGTGGCTGGCGCGGCGCCAAGTGGGAAAGGGTGGTTTTGAGGCTGAAGGCAGCAGGAAAGCCCACTGCCCCCAGGTCTGTAGGGCTACGCAAGTGGTTCACGCAGAGCTTTAGAACAAGGCATATTTTTCCCTGCTGGCTCTTTGTACATGGGACCCATCTCCAGCCATATGGCCATTTTTGTGTCTGGCGCGGCGCCAAGTGGGAAAGGGTGGTTTTGAGGCTGGAGGCAGCAGGAAAGCCTGCAGCCCCCAGGTCTGTGGGGCTACGCAAGCAGTTCCCAAAGAGCTTTAGAACAAGGCATAGTTTTCCCTGCTGGCTCTTTGGGCGTGGGACCCATCTCCAGCCACAGGGCCATTTTTGTGTCTGGCGCAGCGCCAAGTGGGAAAGGGTGGTTTTGAGGCTGAAGGCAGGAGGAAAGCCCGCAGCCCCCAGGTCTGTGGGGCTACGCAAGCGGTTCCCAAAGAGCTTTAGAACAAGGCATAATTTTCCCTGCTATCTCCTCGGGCGTGGGACCCATTTCCAGCCGTATGGCCATTTTTGTGCCTGGCGCGGCGCCAAGTGGGAAAGGGTGGTTTTGAGGCTGAAGGCAGCAGGAAAGCCCGCAGCCCCCAGGTCTGTGGAGCTACGCAAGCAGTTCCACAGAGCTTTAGAACAAGGCATACTTTTCCCTGGTGGTTCTTTGGGCGTGGGACCCATCTCCAGCCATATGGCCATTTTTGTGGCTGGCGCGGTGCCAAGTGGGAAAGGGTGGTTTTGAGGCTGAAGGCAGCAGGAAAGCCTGCAGCCCCCAGGTCTGTGGGGCTACGCAAGCTGTTCCCAAAGAGCTTTAGAACAAGGCATAGTTTTCCCTCCTGGCTCCTTGGGCGTGGGACCCATTTCCAGCCGTATGGCCATTTTTGTGTCTGGCGCGGCGCCAAGTGGGAAAGGGTGCTTTTGAGGCTGGAGGCAGCAGGAAAGCCTGCAGCCCCCAGGTCTGTGGGGCTACGCAAGCAGTTCCCAAAGAGCTTTAGAACAAGGCAAAGTTTTCCCTGCTGGCTCTTTGGGCGTGGGACCCATCTCCAGCCATATGGCCATTTTTGTGCCTGGCGCGGCGCCAAGTGGGAAAGGGTGGTTTTGAGGCTGAAGGTAGCAGGAAAGCCCGCTGCCCCCAGGTCTGTAGGGCTACGCAAGTGGTTCACGCAGAGCTTTAGAACAAGGCATATTTTTCCCTGCTGGCTCTTTGTACATGGGACCCATCTCCAGCCATATGGCCATTTTTGTGGCTGGCGCAGCGCCAAGTGGGAAAGGGTGGTTTTGAGGCTGAAGGCAGCAGGAAAGCCTGCAGCCCCAAGGTCTGTGGGACTACGCAAGCGGTTCCCAAAGAGCTTTAGAACAAGGCATAGTTTTCCCTGCTGGCTCCTTGGGCGTGGGAGACATCTCCAGCCGTATGGCCATTTTTGTGTCTGGCGCGGCGCCAAGTGGGAAAGGGTGGTTTTGAGGCTGAAGGCAGCAGGAAAGCCCGCTGCCCCCAGGTCTGTAGGGCTACGCAAGTGGTTCACGCAGAGCTTTAGAACAAGGCTTATTTTTCCCTGCTGGCTCTTTGTACATGGGACCCATCTCCAGCCATATGGCCATTTTTGTGCCTGGCGCGGCGCCAAGTGGGAAAGGGTGGTTTTGAGGCTGAAGGCAGCAGGAAAGCCCGTAGCCCCCAGGTCTGTGGGGCTACGCAAGCGGTTCCCAAAGAGCTTTAGAACAAGGCATAGATTTCTCTGCTTGCTCTTTTGGCCTGGGACACATATCCAGCCAAAGGGCCATTTTTGTGCCTGGCGCGGCGCCAAGTGGGAAAGGGTGGTTTTGAGGCTGAAGGCAGCAGGAAAGCCTGCAGCCCCCAGGTTTTTGGGTCTACGCAAGCGGTTCCCAAAGAGCTTTAGAACAAGGCATAATTTTCCCTGCTGGCTCCTTGTGTGTGAAACCCCTCTCCAGCCATATGGCCATTTTTGTGGCTGGCGCAGCGCCAAGTGGGAAAGGGTGGTGTTGAGGCTGAAGGCAGCAGGAAAGCCTGCAGCCCCCAGGTCTGTGGGGCTACGCAAGCGGTTCCCAAAGAGCTTTAGAACAAGGCATAATTTTCCCTGCTGGCTCCTTGGGCGTGGGACCCATTTCCAGCCGTATGGCCATTTTTGTGTCTGGCGCGGCGCCAAGTGGGAAAGGGTGCTTTTGAGGCTGGAGGCAGCAGGAAAGCCTGCAGCCCCCAGGTCTGTGGGGCTACGCAAGCTGTTCCCAAAGAGCTTTAGAACAAGGCAAAGTTTTACCTGCTGGCTCTTTGGGCGTGGGACCCATCTCCAGCCATAGGGCCATTTTTGTGCCTGGCGCGGCGCCAAGTGGGAAAGTGTGGTTTTGAGGCTGAAGGCAGCAGGAAAGCCTGCAGCCCCCAGGTCTGTGGGGCTACGCAAGCTGTTCCCAAAGAGCTTTAGAACAAGGCATAGTTTTCCCTGCTGGCTCCTTGGGCGGGGGCTCATCTCCAGCCATATGGTCATTTTTTTGGCTGGCGCGGCGCCAAGTGGGAAAGGGTGGTTTTGAGGCTGAAGGCAGCAGGAAAGCCCGCAGCCCCCAGGTCTGTGGGGCTACGCAAGCGGTTCCCAAAGAGCTTTAGAACAAGGCATAGTTTTCCCTGCTTGCTCTTTTGGCCAGGGACACATATCCAGCCATATGGCCATTTTTGTGTCTGGCGCGGCGCCAAGTGGGAAAGGGTGGTTTTGAGGCTGAAGGCAGCAGGAAAGCCCGTAGCCCCCAGGTCTGTGGGGCTATGGAAGCGGTTCCCAAAGAGCTTTAGAACAAGGCATAATTTTTCCCTGCTGGGTCTTTGGGCGGGGGACCCATCTCCAGCCGTACTGCCATTTTTGTGCCTGGCGCGGCGCCAAGTGGGAAAGGGTGGTGTCGAGGCTGAAGGCAGCAGGAAAGCCTGCAGCCCCCAGGTCTGTGGGGCTACGCAAGCTGTTCCCAAAGAGCTTTAGAACAAGGCATAGTTTTCCCTGCTGGCTCCTTGGGCGGGGGCTCTTCTCCAGCCATATGGCCATTTTTGTGCGTGGCGCGGCGCAAAGTGGGAAAGGGTGGTTTTGAGGCTGAAGGCAGCAGGAAAGCCCGCAGCCCCCAGGTCTGTGGGGCTACGCAAGCGGTTCCCAAAGAGCTTTAGAACAAGGCATAGTTTTCCCTGCTTGCTCTTTTGGCCTGGGACACATATCCAGCCATAGGGCCATTTTTGTGGCTGGCGCGGCGCCAAGTGGGAAAGGGTGGTTTTGAGGCTGAAGGCAGCAGGAAAGCCTGCAGCCCCCAGGTCTGTGGGGCTACGGAAGCGGTTCCAAAAGAGCTTTAGAACAAGGCATAGTTTACCCTACTGGCTCTTTGGGCGTGGGACCCATCTCCAGCCATAAGGCCATTTTTGTGCCTCGCGCGGCGCCAAGTGGGAAAGGGCGGTTTTGAGGCTGAAGGCAGCAGGAAAGCCTGCAGCCCCCAGGTCTGTGGGTCTACGCAAGCGGTTCCCAAAGAGCTTTAGAACAAGGCATAGTTTTCCCTGCCAGCTCCTTGGCCGTGGGACCCATCTCCAGCCGTATGGCCATTTTTGTGCCTGGCGCGGCTCCATGTGGGAAAGGGTGGTGTCAAGGCTGAAGGCAGCAGGAAAGCCTGCAGCCCCCAGGTCTGTGGGGCTACGCAAGCTGTTCCCAAAGAGCTTTAGAACAAGGCATAGTTTTCCCTGCAGGCTCCTTGGGAGGGGGCTCATCTCCAGCCATATGGCCATTTTTGTGCCTGGCGCGGCGCCAAGTGGGAAAAGGTGGTTTTGAGGCTGAAGGCAGCAGGAAAGCCCGCAGCCCCCAGGTCTGTGGGGCTATGCAAGCTGTTCCCAAAGAGCTTTAGAACAAGGCATAGTTTTCCCTGCTTGCTCTTTTGGCCTGGGACACATATCCAGCCATAGGGCCATTTTTGTGCCTGGCGCGGCGCCAAGTGGGAAAGTGTGGTTTTGAGGCTGAAGGCAGCAGGAAAGCCTGCAGCCCCCAGGTCTGTGGGGCTACGCAAGCTGTTCCCAAAGAGCTTTAGAACAAGGCATAGTTTTCCCTGCTGGCTCCTTGGGCGGGGGCTCATCTCCAGCCATATGGTCATTTTTTTGGCTGGCGCGGCGCCAAGTGGGAAAGGGTGGTTTTGAGGCTGAAGGCAGCAGGAAAGCCCGCAGCCCCCAGGTCTGTGGGGCTACGCAAGCGGTTCCCAAAGAGCTTTAGAACAAGGCATAGTTTTCCCTGCTTGCTCTTTTGGCCAGGGACACATATCCAGCCATATGGCCATTTTTGTGTCTGGCGCGGCGCCAAGTGGGAAAGGGTGGTTTTGAGGCTGAAGGCAGCAGGAAAGCCCGCAGCCCCCAGGTCTGTGGGGCTATGGAAGCGGTTCCCAAAGAGCTTTAGAACAAGGCATAATTTTTCCCTGCTGGGTCTTTGGGCGGGCGACCCATCTCCAGCCGTACTGCCATTTTTGTGCCTGGCGCGGCGCCAAGTGGGAAAGGGTGGTGTCGAGGCTGAAGGCAGCAGGAAAGCCTGCAGCCCCCAGGTCTGTGGGGCTACGCAAGCTGTTCCCAAAGAGCTTTAGAACAAGGCATAGTTTTCCCTGCTGGCTCCTTGGGCGGGGGCTCTTCTCCAGCCATATGGCCATTTTTGTGCGTGGCGCGGCGCAAAGTGGGAAAGGGTGGTTTTGAGGCTGAAGGCAGCAGGAAAGCCCGCAGCCCCCAGGTCTGTGGGGCTACGCAAGTGGTTCCCAAAGAGCTTTAGAACAAGGCATAGTTTTCCCTGCTTGCTCTTTTGGCCTGGGACACATATCCAGCCATAGGGCCATTTTTGTGGCTGGCGCGGCGCCAAGTGGGAAAGGGTGGTTTTGAGGCTGAAGGCAGCAGGAAAGCCTGCAGCCCCCAGGTCTGTGGGGCTACGGAAGCGGTTCCAAAAGAGCTTTAGAACAAGGCATAGTTTACCCTACTGGCTCTTTGGGCGTGGGACCCATCTCCAGCCATAAGGCCATTTTTGTGCCTCGCGCGGCGCCAAGTGGGAAAGGGCGGTTTTGAGGCTGAAGGCAGCAGGAAAGCCTGCAGCCCCCAGGTCTGTGGGTCTACGCAAGCGGTTCCCAAAGAGCTTTAGAACAAGGCATAGTTTTCCCTGCCAGCTCCTTGGCCGTGGGACCCATCTCCAGCCGTATGGCCATTTTTGTGCCTGGCGCGGCTCCATGTGGGAAAGGGTGGTGTCAAGGCTGAAGGCAGCAGGAAAGCCTGCAGCCCCCAGGTCTGTGGGGCTACGCAAGCTGTTCCCAAAGAGCTTTAGAACAAGGCATAGTTTTCCCTGCTGGCTCCTTGGGCGGGGGCTCATCTCCAGCCATATGGTCATTTTTTTGGCTGGCGCGGCGCCAAGTGGGAAAGGGTGGTTTTGAGGCTGAAGGCAGCAGGAAAGCCCGCAGCCCCCAGGTCTGTGGGGCTACGCAAGCGGTTCCCAAAGAGCTTTAGAACAAGGCATAGTTTTCCCTGCTTGCTCTTTTGGCCAGGGACACATATCCAGCCATATGGCCATTTTTGTGTCTGGCGCGGCGCCAAGTGGGAAAGGGTGGTTTTGAGGCTGAAGGCAGCAGGAAAGCCCGCAGCCCCCAGGTCTGTGGGGCTATGGAAGCGGTTCCCAAAGAGCTTTAGAACAAGGCATAATTTTTCCCTGCTGGGTCTTTGGGCGGGGGACCCATCTCCAGCCGTACTGCCATTTTTGTGCCTGGCGCGGCGCCAAGTGGGAAAGGGTGGTGTCGAGGCTGAAGGCAGCAGGAAAGCCTGCAGCCCCCAGGTCTGTGGGGCTACGCAAGCTGTTCCCAAAGAGCTTTAGAACAAGGCATAGTTTTCCCTGCTGGCTCCTTGGGCGGGGGCTCTTCTCCAGCCATATGGCCATTTTTGTGCGTGGCGCGGCGCAAAGTGGGAAAGGGTGGTTTTGAGGCTGAAGGCAGCAGGAAAGCCCGCAGCCCCCAGGTCTGTGGGGCTACGCAAGTGGTTCCCAAAGAGCTTTAGAACAAGGCATAGTTTTCCCTGCTTGCTCTTTTGGCCTGGGACACATATCCAGCCATAGGGCCATTTTTGTGGCTGGCGCGGCGCCAAGTGGGAAAGGGTGGTTTTGAGGCTGAAGGCAGCAGGAAAGCCTGCAGCCCCCAGGTCTGTGGGGCTACGGAAGCGGTTCCAAAAGAGCTTTAGAACAAGGCATAGTTTACCCTACTGGCTCTTTGGGCGTGGGACCCATCTCCAGCCATAAGGCCATTTTTGTGCCTGGCGCGGCGCCAAGTGGGAAAGGGCGGTTTTGAGGCTGAAGGCAGCAGGAAAGCCTGCAGCCCCCAGGTCTGTGGGTCTACGCAAGCGGTTCCCAAAGAGCTTTAGAACAAGGCATAGTTTTCCCTGCCAGCTCCTTGGCCGTGGGACCCATCTCCAGCCGTATGGCCATTTTTGTGCCTGGCGCGGCTCCATGTGGGAAAGGGTGGTGTCAAGGCTGAAGGCAGCAGGAAAGCCTGCAGCCCCCAGGTCTGTGGGGCTACGCAAGCTGTTCCCAAAGAGCTTTAGAACAAGGCATAGTTTTCCCTGCAGGCTCCTTGGGAGGGGGCTCATCTCCAGCCATATGGCCATTTTTGTGCCTGGCGCGGCGCCAAGTGGGAAAAGGTGGTTTTGAGGCTGAAGGCAGCAGGAAAGCCCGCAGCCCCCAGGTCTGTGGGGCTATGCAAGCTGTTCCCAAAGAGCTTTAGAACAAGGCATAGTTTTCCCTGCTTGCTCTTTTGGCCTGGGACACATATCCAGCCATAGGGCCATTTTTGTGGCTGGCGCGGCGCCAAGTGGGAAAGGGTGGTGTCGAGGCTGAAGGTAGCAGGAAAGCCCACTGCCCCCAGGTCTGTGGGGCTACGCAAGTGGTTCCCGCAGAGCTTTAGAACAAGGCATATTTTTCCCTCCTGGCTCTTTGGACATGGGTCCCATCTCCAGCCATATGGCCATTTTTGTGCCTGGCGCGGCGCCAAGTGGGAAAGGGTGGTTTTGAGGCTGAAGGCAGCAGGAAAGCCTGCAGCCCCCAGGTCTGTGGGTCTACGCAAGCGGTTCCCAAAGAGCTTTAGAACAAGGCATAATTTTCCCTGCTGGCTCCTTGGGCGTGGGACCCATTTCCAGCCGTATGGCCATTTTTGTGTCTGGCGCGGCGCCAAGTGGGAAAGGGTGCTTTTGAGGCTGGAGGCAGCAGGAAAGCCTGCAGCCCCCAGGTCTGTGGGGCTACGCAAGCTGTTCCCAAAGAGCTTTAGAACAAGGCAAAGTTTTTCCTGCTGGCTCTTTGGGCGTGGGACCCATCTCCAGCCATAGGGCCATTTTTGTGCCTGGCGCGGCGCCAAGTGGGAAAGTGTGGTTTTGAGGCTGAAGGCAGCAGGAAAGCCTGCAGCCCCCAGGTCTGTGGGGCTACGCAAGCTGTTCCCAAAGAGCTTTAGAACAAGGCATAGTTTTCCCTGCTGGCTCCTTGGGCGGGGGCACATCTCCAGCCATATGGTCATTTTTTTGGCTGGCGCGGCGCCAAGTGGGAAAGGGTGGTTTTGAGGCTGAAGGCAGGAGGAAAGCCCGCAGCCCCCAGGTCTGTGGGGCTACGCAAGCGGTTCCCAAAGAGCTTTAGAACAAGGCATAGTTTTCCCTGCTTGCTCTTTTGGCCCGGGACACATATCCAGCCTTATGGCCATTTTTGTGTCTGGCGCGGCGCCAAGTGGGAAAGGGTGGTTTTGAGGCTGAAGGCAGCAGGAAAGCCCGCAGCCCCCAGGTCTGTGGAGCTACGCAAGCAGTTCCACAGAGCTTTAGAACAAGGCATACTTTTCCCTGGTGGTTCTTTGGGCGTGGGACCCATCTCCAGCCATATGGCCATTTTTGTGGCTGGCGCGGTGCCAAGTGGGAAAGGGTGGTTTTGAGGCTGAAGGCAGCAGGAAAGCCTGCAGCCCCCAGGTCTGTGGGGCTACGCAAGCTGTTCCCAAAGAGCTTTAGAACAAGGCATAGTTTTCCCTCCTGGCTCCTTGGGCGTGGGACCCATTTCCAGCCGTATGGCCATTTTTGTGTCTGGCGCGGCGCCAAGTGGGAAAGGGTGCTTTTGAGGCTGGAGGCAGGAGGAAAGCCTGCAGCCCCCAGGTCTGTGGGGCTACGCAAGCAGTTCCCAAAGAGCTTTAGAACAAGGCAAAGTTTTCCCTGCTGGCTCTTTGGGCGTGGGACCCATCTCCAGCCATATGGCCATTTTTGTGCCTGGCGCGGCGCCAAGTGGGAAAGGGTGGTTTTGAGGCTGAAGGTAGCAGGAAAGCCCGCTGCCCCCAGGTCTGTAGGGCTACGCAAGTGGTTCACGCAGAGCTTTAGAACAAGGCATATTTTTCCCTGCTGGCTCTTTGTACATGGGACCCATCTCCAGCCATATGGCCATTTTTGTGGCTGGCGCAGCGCCAAGTGGGAAAGGGTGGTTTTGAGGCTGAAGGCAGCAGGAAAGCCTGCAGCCCCAAGGTCTGTGGGACTACGCAAGCGGTTCCCAAAGAGCTTTAGAACAAGGCATAGTTTTCCCTGCTGGCTCCTTGGGCGTGGGAGACATCTCCAGCCGTATGGCCATTTTTGTGTCTGGCGCGGCGCCAAGTGGGAAAGGGTGGTGTCGAGGCTGAAGGCAGCAGGAAAGCCCGCTGCCCCCAGGTCTGTAGGGCTACGCAAGTGGTTCACGCAGAGCTTTAGAACAAGGCTTATTTTTCCCTGCTGGCTCTTTGTACATGGGACCCATCTCCAGCCATATGGCCATTTTTGTGCCTGGCGCGGCGCCAAGTGGGAAAGGTTGGTTTTGAGGCTGAAGGCAGCAGGAAAGCCCGTAGCCCCCAGGTCTGTGGGGCTACGCAAGCGGTTCCCAAAGAGCTTTAGAACAAGGCATAGTTTTCTCTGCTTGCTCTTTTGGCCTGGGACACATATCCAGCCAAAGGGCCATTTTTGTGCCTGGCGCGGCGCCAAGTGGGAAAGGGTGGTTTTGAGGCTGAAGGCAGCAGGAAAGCCTGCAGCCCCCAGGTTTTTGGGTCTACGCAAGCGGTTCCCAAAGAGCTTTAGAACAAGGCATAATTTTCCCTGCTGGCTCCTTGTGTGTGAAACCCCTCTCCAGCCATATGGCCATTTTTGTGGCTGGCGCAGCGCCAAGTGGGAAAGGGTGGTGTTGAGGCTGAAGGCAGCAGGAAAGCCTGCAGCCCCCAGGTCTGTGGGTCTACGCAAGCTGTTCCCAAAGAGCTTTAGAACAAGGCATAATTTTCCCTGCTGGCTCCTTGGGCGTGGGACCCATTTCCAGCCGTATGGCCATTTTTGTGTCTGGCGCGGCGCCAAGTGGGAAAGGGTGCTTTTGAGGCTGGAGGCAGCAGGAAAGCCTGCAGCCCCCAGGTCTGTGGGGCTACGCAAGCTGTTCCCAAAGAGCTTTAGAACAAGGCATAGTTTTCCCTGCTGGCTCTTTGGGCGTGGGACCCATCTCCAGCCATAGGGCCATTTTTGTGCCTGGCGCGGCGCCAAGTGGGAAAGTGTGGTTTTGAGGCTGAAGGCAGCAGGAAAGCCTGCAGCCCCCAGGTCTGTGGGGCTACGCAAGCTGTTCCCAAAGAGCTTTAGAACAAGGCATAGTTTTCCCTGCTGGCTCCTTGGGCGGGGGCTCATCTCCAGCCATATGGTCATTTTTTTGGCTGGCGCGGCGCCAAGTGGGAAAGGGTGGTTTTGAGGCTGAAGGCAGCAGGAAAGCCCGCAGCCCCCAGGTCTGTGGGGCTACGCAAGCTGTTCCCAAAGAGCTTTAGAACAAGGCATAGTTTTCCCTGCTGGCTCCTTGGGCGGGGGCTCTTCTCCAGCCATATGCCCATTTTTGTGCGTGGCGCGGCGCAAAGTGGGAAAGGGTGGTTTTGAGGCTGAAGGCAGCAGGAAAGCCCGCAGCCCCCAGGTCTGTGGGGCTACGCAAGCGGTTCCCAAAGAGCTTTAGAACAAGGCATAGTTTTCCCTGCTTGCTCTTTTGCCCTGGGACACATATCCAGCCATAGGGCCATTTTTGTGGCTGGCGCGGCGCCAAGTGGGAAAGGGTGGTTTTGAGGCTGAAGGCAGCAGGAAAGCCTGCAGCCCCCAGGTCTGTGGGGCTACGGAAGCGGTTCCAAAAGAGCTTTAGAACAAGGCATAGTTTACCCTACTGGCTCTTTGGGCGTGGGACCCATCTCCAGCCATAAGGCCATTTTTGTGCCTCGCGCGGCGCCAAGTGGGAAAGGGCGGTTTTGAGGCTGAAGGCAGCAGGAAAGCCTGCAGCCCCCAGGTCTGTGGGTCTACGCAAGCGGTTCCGAAAGAGCTTTAGAACAAGGCATAGTTTTCCCTGCCAGCTCCTTGGCCGTGGGACCCATCTCCAGCCGTATGGCCATTTTTGTGCCTGGCGCGGCTCCATGTGGGAAAGGGTGGTGTCAAGGCTGAAGGCAGCAGGAAAGCCTGCAGCCCCCAGGTCTGTGGGGCTACGCAAGCTGTTCCCAAAGAGCTTTAGAACAAGGCATAGTTTTCCCTGCAGGCTCCTTGGGAGGGGGCTCATCTCCAGCCATATGGCCATTTTTGTGCCTGGCGCGGCGCCAAGTGGGAAAAGGTGGTTTTGAGGCTGAAGGCAGCAGGAAAGCCCGCAGCCCCCAGGTCTGTGGGGCTATGCAAGCTGTTCCCAAAGAGCTTTAGAACAAGGCATAGTTTTCCCTGCTTGCTCTTTTGGCCTGGGACACATATCCAGCCATAGGGCCATTTTTGTGGCTGGCGCGGCGCCAAGTGGGAAAGGGTGGTGTCGAGGCTGAAGGTAGCAGGAAAGCCCACTGCCCCCAGGTCTGTAGGGCTACGCAAGTGGTTCCCGCAGAGCTTTAGAACAAGGCATATTTTTCCCTCCTGGCTCTTTGGACATGGGTCCCATCTCCAGCCATATGGCCATTTTTGTGCCTGGCGCGGCGCCAAGTGGGAAAGGGTGGTTTTGAGGCTGAAGGCAGCAGGAAAGCCTGCAGCCCCCAGGTCTGTGGGTCTACGCAAGCGGTTCCCAAAGAGCTTTAGAACAAGGCATAATTTTCCCTGCTGGCTCCTTGGGCGTGGGACCCATTTCCAGCCGTATGGCCATTTTTGTGTCTGGCGCGGCGCCAAGTGGGAAAGGGTGCTTTTGAGGCTGGAGGCAGCAGGAAAGCCTGCAGCCCCCAGGTCTGTGGGGCTACGCAAGCTGTTCCCAAAGAGCTTTAGAACAAGGCAAAGTTTTCCCTGCTGGCTCTTTGGGCGTGGGACCCATCTCCAGCCATAGGGCCATTTTTGTGCCTGGCGCGGCGCCAAGTGGGAAAGTGTGGTTTTGAGGCTGAAGGCAGCAGGAAAGCCTGCAGCCCCCAGGTCTGTGGGGCTACGCAAGCTGTTCCCAAAGAGCTTTAGAACAAGGCATAGTTTTCCCTGCTGGCTCCTTGGGCGGGGGCTCTTCTCCAGCCATATGGCCATTTTTGTGCGTGGCGCGGCGCAAAGTGGGAAAGGGTGGTTTTGAGGCTGAAGGCAGCAGGAAAGCCCGCAGCCCCCAGGTCTGTGGGGCTACGCAAGCGGTTCCCAAAGAGCTTTAGAACAAGGCATAGTTTTCCCTGCTTGCTCTTTTGGCCCGGGACACATATCCAGCCTTATGGCCATTTTTGTGGCTGGCGCGGCGCCAAGTGGGAAAGGGTGGTTTTGAGGCTGGAGGCAGGAGGAAAGCCTGCAGCCCCCAGGTCTGTGGGGCTACGCAAGCAGTTCCCAAAGAGCTTTAGAACAAGGCAAAGTTTTCCCTGCTGGCTCTTTGGGCGTGGGACCCATCTCCAGCCATATGGCCATTTTTGTGCCTGGCGCGGCGCCAAGTGGGAAAGGGTGGTTTTGAGGCTGAAGGTAGCAGGAAAGCCCGCTGCCCCCAGGTCTGTAGGGCTACGCAAGTGGTTCACGCAGAGCTTTAGAACAAGGCATATTTTTCCCTGCTGGCTCTTTGTACATGGGAGCCATCTCCAGCCATATGGCCATTTTTGTGGCTGGCGCAGCGCCAAGTGGGAAAGGGTGGTTTTGAGGCTGAAGGCAGCAGGAAAGCCTGCAGCCCCAAGGTCTGTGGGACTACGCAAGCGGTTCCCAAAGAGCTTTAGAACAAGGCATAGTTTTCCCTGCTGGCTCCTTGGGCGTGGGAGACATCTCCAGCCGTATGGCCATTTTTGTGTCTGGCGCGGCGCCAAGTGGGAAAGGGTGGTTTTGAGGCTGAAGGCAGCAGGAAAGCCCGCTGCCCCCAGGTCTGTAGGGCTACGCAAGTGGTTCACGCAGAGCTTTAGAACAAGGCTTATTTTTCCCTGCTGGCTCTTTGTACATGGGACCCATCTCCAGCCATATGGCCATTTTTGTGCCTGGCGCGGCGCCAAGTGGGAACGGTTGGTTTTGAGGCTGAAGGCAGCAGGAAAGCCCGTAGCCCCCAGGTCTGTGGGGCTACGCAAGCGGTTCCCAAAGAGCTTTAGAACAAGGCATAGTTTTCTCTGCTTGCTCTTTTGGCCTGGGACACATATCCAGCCAAAGGGCCATTTTTGTGCCTGGCGCGGCGCCAAGTGGGAAAGGGTGGTTTTGAGGCTGAAGGCAGCAGGAAAGCCTGCAGCCCCCAGGTTTTTGGGTCTACGCAAGCGGTTCCCAAAGAGCTTTAGAACAAGGCATAATTTTCCCTGCTGGCTCCTTGTGTGTGAAACCCCTCTCCAGCCATATGGCCATTTTTGTGGCTGGCGCAGCGCCAAGTGGGAAAGGGTGGTGTTGAGGCTGAAGGCAGCAGGAAAGCCTGCAGCCCCCAGGTCTGTGGGGCTATGCAAGCGGTTCCCAAAGAGCTTTAGAACAAGGCATAATTTTCCCTGCTGGCTCCTTGGGCGTGGGACCCATTTCCAGCCGTATGGCCATTTTTGTGTCTGGCGCGGCGCCAAGTGGGAAAGGGTGCTTTTGAGGCTGGAGGCAGCAGGAAAGCCTGCAGCCCCCAGGTCTGTGGGGCTACGCAAGCTGTTCCCAAAGAGCTTTAGAACAAGGCAAAGTTTTCCCTGCTGGCTCTTTGGGCGTGGGACCCATCTCCAGCCATAGGGCCATTTTTGTGCCTGGCGCGGCGCCAAGTGGGAAAGTGTGGTTTTGAGGCTGAAGGCAGCAGGAAAGCCTGCAGCCCCCAGGTCTGTGGGGCTACGCAAGCTGTTCCCAAAGAGCTTTAGAACAAGGCATAGTTTTCCCTGCTGGCTCCTTGGGCGGGGGCTCATCTCCAGCCATATGGTCATTTTTTTGGCTGGCGCGGCGCCAAGTGGGAAAGGGTGGTTTTGAGGCTGAAGGCAGCAGGAAAGCCCGCAGCCCCCAGGTCTGTGGGGCTACGCAAGCTGTTCCCAAAGAGCTTTAGAACAAGGCATAGTTTTCCCTGCTGGCTCCTTGGGCGGGGGCTCTTCTCCAGCCATATGGCCATTTTTGTGCCTGGCGCGGCGCAAAGTGGGAAAGGGTGGTTTTGAGGCTGAAGGCAGCAGGAAAGCCCGCAGCCCCCAGGTCTGTGGGGCTACGCAAGCGGTTCCCAAAGAGCTTTAGAACAAGGCATAGTTTTCCCTGCTTGCTCTTTTGGCCTGGGACACATATCCAGCCATAGGGCCATTTTTGTGGCTGGCGCGGCGCCAAGTGGGAAAGGGTGGTTTTGAGGCTGAAGGCAGCAGGAAAGCCTGCAGCCCCCAGGTCTGTGGGGCTACGGAAGCGGTTCCAAAAGAGCTTTAGAACAAGGCATAGTTTACCCTACTGGCTCTTTGGGCGTGGGACCCATCTCCAGCCATAAGGCCATTTTTGTGCCTCGCGCGGCGCCAAGTGGGAAAGGGCGGTTTTGAGGCTGAAGGCAGCAGGAAAGCCTGCAGCCCCCAGGTCTGTGGGTCTACGCAAGCGGTTCCCAAAGAGCTTTAGAACAAGGCATAGTTTTCCCTGCCAGCTCCTTGGCCGTGGGACCCATCTCCAGCCGTATGGCCATTTTTGTGCCTGGCGCGGCTCCATGTGGGAAAGGGTGGTGTCAAGGCTGAAGGCAGCAGGAAAGCCTGCAGCCCCCAGGTCTGTGGGGCTACGCAAGCTGTTCCCAAAGAGCTTTAGAACAAGGCATAGTTTTCCCTGCAGGCTCCTTGGGAGGGGGCTCATCTCCAGCCATATGGCCATTTTTGTGCCTGGCGCGGCGCCAAGTGGGAAAAGGTGGTTTTGAGGCTGAAGGCAGCAGGAAAGCCCGCAGCCCCCAGGTCTGTGGGGCTATGCAAGCTGTTCCCAAAGAGCTTTAGAACAAGGCATAGTTTTCCCTGCTTGCTCTTTTGGCCTGGGACACATATCCAGCCATAGGGCCATTTTTGTGGCTGGCGCGGCGCCAAGTGGGAAAGGGTGGTGTCGAGGCTGAAGGTAGCAGGAAAGCCCACTGCCCCCAGGTCTGTAGGGCTACGCAAGTGGTTCCCGCAGAGCTTTAGAACAAGGCATATTTTTCCCTCCTGGCTCTTTGGACATGGGTCCCATCTCCAGCCATATGGCCATTTTTGTGCCTGGCGCGGCGCCAAGTGGGAAAGGGTGGTTTTGAGGCTGAAGGCAGCAGGAAAGCCTGCAGCCCCCAGGTCTGTGGGTCTACGCAAGCGGTTCCCAAAGAGCTTTAGAACAAGGCATAATTTTCCCTGCTGGCTCCTTGGGCGTGGGACCCATTTCCAGCCGTATGGCCATTTTTGTGTCTGGCGCGGCGCCAAGTGGGAAAGGGTGCTTTTGAGGCTGAAGGCAGCAGGAAAGCCTGCAGCCCCCAGGTCTGTGGGGCTACGCAAGCTGTTCCCAAAGAGCTTTAGAACAAGGCAAAGTTTTCCCTGCTGGCTCTTTGGGCGTGGGACCCATCTCCAGCCATAGGGCCATTTTTGTGCCTGGCGCGGCGCCAAGTGGGAAAGTGTGGTTTTGAGGCTGAAGGCAGCAGGAAAGCCTGCAGCCCCCAGGTCTGTGGGGCTACGCAAGCTGTTCCCAAAGAGCTTTAGAACAAGGCATAGTTTTCCCTGCTGGCTCCTTGGGCGGGGGCTCTTCTCCAGCCATATGGCCATTTTTGTGCGTGGCGCGGCGCAAAGTGGGAAAGGGTGGTTTTGAGGCTGAAGGCAGCAGGAAAGCCCGCAGCCCCCAGGTCTGTGGGGCTACGCAAGCTGTTCCCAAAGAGCTTTAGAACAAGGCATAGTTTTCCCTGCTTGCTCTTTTGGCCTGGGACACATATCCAGCCATAGGGCCATTTTTGTGGCTGGCGCGGCGCCAAGTGGGAAAGGGTGGTTTTGAGGCTGAAGGCAGCAGGAAAGCCTGCAGCCCCCAGGTCTGTGGGGCTACGGAAGCGGTTCCAAAAGAGCTTTAGAACAAGGCATAGTTTACCCTGCTGGCTCTTTGGGCGTGGGACCCATCTCCAGCCATAAGGCCATTTTTGTGCCTGGCGCGGCGCCAAGTGGGAAAGGGCGGTTTTGAGGCTGAAGGCAGCAGGAAAGCCTGCAGCCCCCAGGTCTGTGGGTCTACGCAAGCGGTTCCCAAAGAGCTTTAGAACAAGGCATAGTTTTCCCTGCCAGCTCCTTGGCCGTGGGACCCATCTCCAGCCGTATGGCCATTTTTGTGCCTGGCGCGGCTCCATGTGGGAAAGGGTGGTGTCAAGGCTGAAGGCAGCAGGAAAGCCTGCAGCCCCCAGGTCTGTGGGGCTACGCAAGCTGTTCCCAAAGAGCTTTAGAACAAGGCATAGTTTTCCCTGCAGGCTCCTTGGGCGGGGGCTCATCTCCAGCCATATGGCCATTTTTGTGCCTGGCGCGGCGCCAAGTGGGAAAAGGTGGTTTTGAGGCTGAAGGCAGCAGGAAAGCCCGCAGCCCCCAGGTCTGTGGGGCTACGCAAGCGGTTCCCAAAGAGCTTTAGAACAAGGCATAGTTTTCCCTGCTTGCTCTTTGGGACTGGGACACATATCCAGCCATAGGGCCATTTTTGTGCCTGGCGCGGCGCCAAGTGGGAAAGGGTGGTTTTGAGGCTGAAGGCAGCAGGAAAGCCTGCAGCCCCCAGGTTTTTGGGTCTACGCAAGCGGTTCCCAAAGAGCTTTAGAACAAGGCATAATTTTCCCTGCTGGCTCCTTGTGTGTGAAACCCCTCTCCAGCCATATGGCCATTTTTGTGGCTGGCGCAGCGCCAAGTGGGAAAGGGTGGTGTTGAGGCTGAAGGCAGCAGGAAAGCCTGCAGCCCCCAGGTCTGTGGGGCTACGCAAGCGGTTCCCAAAGAGCTTTAGAACAAGGCATAATTTTCCCTGCTGGCTCCTTGGGCGTGGGACCCATTTCCAGCCGTATGGCCATTTTTGTGTCTGGCGTGGCGCCAAGTGGGAAAGGGTGCTTTTGAGGCTGGAGGCAGCAGGAAAGCCTGCAGCCCCCAGGTCTGTGGGGCTACGTAAGCTGTTCCCAAAGAGCTTTAGAACAAGGCAAAGTTTTCCCTGCTGGCTCTTTGGGCGTGGGACCCATCTCCAGCCATAGGGCCATTTTTGTGCCTGGCGCGGCGCCAAGTGGGAAAGTGTGGTTTTGAGGCTGAAGGCAGCAGGAAAGCCTGCAGCCCCCAGGTCTGTGGGGCTACGCAAGCTGTTCCCAAAGAGCTTTAGAACAAGGCATAATTTTCCCTGCTGGCTCCTTGTGTGTGAAACCCCTCTCCAGCCATATGGCCATTTTTGTGGCTGGCGCAGCGCCAAGTGGGAAAGGGTGGTGTTGAGGCTGAAGGCAGCAGGAAAGCCTGCAGCCCCCAGGTCTGTGGGGCTACGCAAGCGGTTCCCAAAGAGCTTTAGAACAAGGCATAATTTTCCCTGCTGGCTCCTTGGGCGTGGGACCCATTTCCAGCCGTATGGCCATTTTTGTGTCTGGCGCGGCGCCAAGTGGGAAAGGGTGCTTTTGAGGCTGGAGGCAGCAGGAAAGCCTGCAGCCCCCAGGTCTGTGGGGCTACGCAAGCTGTTCCCAAAGAGCTTTAGAACAAGGCAAAGTTTTCCCTGCTGGCTCTTTGGGCGTGGGACCCATTTCCAGCCGTATGGCCATTTTTGTGGCTGGCGCGGCGCCAAGTGGGAAAGGGTGCTTTTGAGGCTGAAGGCAGCAGGAAAGCCTGCAGCCCCCAGGTCTGTGGGGCTACGCAAGCTGTTCCCAAAGAGCTTTAGAACAAGGCATAGTTTTCCCTGCTGGCTCCTTGGGCGGGGGCTCATCTCCAGCCATATGGTCATTTTTTTGGCTGGCGCGGCGCCAAGTGGGAAAGGGTGGTTTTGAGGCTGAAAGCAGCAGGAAAGCCCGCAGCCCCCAGGTCTGTGGGGCTACGCAAGCGGTTCCCAAAGAGCTTTAGAACAAGGCATAGTTTTCCCTGCTTGCTCTTTTGGCCAGGGACACATATCCAGCCATATGGCCATTTTTGTGTCTGGCGCGGCGCCAAGTGGGAAAGGGTGGTTTTGAGGCTGAAGGCAGCAGGAAAGCCCGCAGCCCCCAGGTCTGTGGGGCTATGGAAGCGGTTCCCAAAGAGCTTTAGAACAAGGCATAATTTTTCCCTGCTGGGTCTTTGGGCGGGGGACCCATCTCCAGCCGTACTGCCATTTTTGTGCCTGGCGCGGCGCCAAGTGGGAAAGGGTGGTGTCGAGGCTGAAGGCAGCAGGAAAGCCTGCAGCCCCCAGGTCTGTGGGGCTACGCAAGCTGTTCCCAAAGAGCTTTAGAACAAGGCATAGTTTTCCCTGCTGGCTCCTTGGGCGGGGGCTCTTCTCCAGCCATATGGCCATTTTTGTGCGTGGCGCGGCGCAAAGTGGGAAAGGGTGGTTTTGAGGCTGAAGGCAGCAGGAAAGCCCGCAGCCCCCAGGTCTGTGGGGCTACGCAAGCGGTTCCCAAAGAGCTTTAGAACAAGGCATAGTTTTCCCTGCTTGCTCTTTTGGCCTGGGACACATATCCAGCCATAGGGCCATTTTTGTGGCTGGCGCGGCGCCAAGTGGGAAAGGGTGGTTTTGAGGCTGAAGGCAGCAGGAAAGCCTGCAGCCCCCAGGTCTGTGGGGCTACGGAAGCGGTTCCAAAAGAGCTTTAGAACAAGGCATAGTTTACCCTACTGGCTCTTTGGGCGTGGGACCCATCTCCAGCCATAAGGCCATTTTTGTGCCTGGCGCGGCGCCAAGTGGGAAAGGGCGGTTTTGAGGCTGAAGGCAGCAGGAAAGCCTGCAGCCCCCAGGTCTGTGGGTCTACGCAAGCGGTTCCCAAAGAGCTTTAGAACAAGGCATAGTTTTCCCTGCCAGCTCCTTGGCCGTGGGACCCATCTCCAGCCGTATGGCCATTTTTGTGCCTGGCGCGGCTCCATGTGGGAAAGGGTGGTGTCAAGGCTGAAGGCAGCAGGAAAGCCTGCAGCCCCCAGGTCTGTGGGGCTACGCAAGCTGTTCCCAAAGAGCTTTAGAACAAGGCATAGTTTTCCCTGCAGGCTCCTTGGGAGGGGGCTCATCTCCAGCCATATGGCCATTTTTGTGCCTGGCGCGGCGCCAAGTGGGAAAAGGTGGTTTTGAGGCTGAAGGCAGCAGGAAAGCCCGCAGCCCCCAGGTCTGTGGGGCTATGCAAGCGGTTCCCAAAGAGCTTTAGAACAAGGCATAGTTTTCCCTGCTTGCTCTTTTGGCCTGGGACACATATCCAGCCATAGGGCCATTTTTGTGGCTGGCGCGGCGCCAAGTGGGAAAGGGTGGTGTCGAGGCTGAAGGTAGCAGGAAAGCCCACTGCCCCCAGGTCTGTGGGGCTACGCAAGTGGTTCCCGCAGAGCTTTAGAACAAGGCATATTTTTCCCTCCTGGCTCTTTGGACATGGGTCCCATCTCCAGCCATATGGCCATTTTTGTGCCTGGCGCGGCGCCAAGTGGGAAAGGGTGGTTTTGAGGCTGAAGGCAGCAGGAAAGCCTGCAGCCCCCAGGTCTGTGGGTCTACGCAAGCGGTTCCCAAAGAGCTTTAGAACAAGGCATAATTTTCCCTGCTGGCTCCTTGGGCGTGGGACCCATTTCCAGCCGTATGGCCATTTTTGTGTCTGGCGCGGCGCCAAGTGGGAAAGGGTGCTTTTGAGGCTGGAGGCAGCAGGAAAGCCTGCAGCCCCCAGGTCTGTGGGGCTACGCAAGCTGTTCCCAAAGAGCTTTAGAACAAGGCAAAGTTTTCCCTGCTGGCTCTTTGGGCGTGGGACCCATCTCCAGCCGTATGGCCATTTTTGTGCCTGGCGCGGCGCCAAGTGGGAAAGTGTGGTTTTGAGGCTGAAGGCAGCAGGAAAGCCTGCAGCCCCCAGGTCTGTGGGGCTACGCAAGCTGTTCCCAAAGAGCTTTAGAACAAGGCATAGTTTTCCCTGCTGGCTCCTTGGGCGGGGGCTCATCTCCAGCCATATGGTCATTTTTTTGGCTGGCGCGGCGCCAAGTGGGAAAGGGTGGTTTTGAGGCTGAAGGCAGCAGGAAAGCCCGCAGCCCCCAGGTCTGTGGGGCTACGCAAGCGGTTCCCAAAGAGCTTTAGAACAAGGCATAGTTTTCCCTGCTTGCTCTTTTGGCCCGGGACAGATATCCAGCCTTATGGCCATTTTTGTGTCTGGCGCGGCGCCAAGTGGGAAAGGGTGGTTTTGAGGCTGAAGGCAGCAGGAAAGCCCGCAGCCCCCAGGTCTGTGGGGCTATGGAAGCGGTTCCCAAAGAGCTTTAGAACAAGGCATAATTTTTCCCTGCTGGGTCTTTGGGCGGGGGACCCATCTCCAGCCGTACTGCCATTTTTGTGCCTGGCGCGGCGCCAAGTGGGAAAGGGTGGTGTCGAGGCTGAAGGCAGCAGGAAAGCCTGCAGCCCCCAGGTCTGTGGGGCTACGCAAGCTGTTCCCAAAGAGCTTTAGAACAAGGCATAGTTTTCCCTGCTGGCTCCTTGGGCGGGGGCTCTTCTCCAGCCATATGGCCATTTTTGTGTCTGGCGCGGCGCAAAGTGGGAAAGGGTGGTTTTGAGGCTGAAGGCAGCAGGAAAGCCCGCAGCCCCCAGGTCTGTGGGGCTACGCAAGCGGTTCCCAAAGAGCTTTAGAACAAGGCATAGTTTTCCCTGCTTGCTCTTTTGGCCTGGGACACATATCCAGCCATAGGGCCATTTTTGTGGCTGGCGCGGCGCCAAGTGGGAAAGGGTGGTGTCGAGGCTGAAGGTAGCAGGAAAGCCCACTGCCCCCAGGTCTGTGGGGCTACGCAAGTGGTTCCCGCAGAGCTTTAGAACAAGGCATATTTTTCCCTCCTGGCTCTTTGGACATGGGTCCCATCTCCAGCCATATGGCCATTTTTGTGCCTGGCGCGGCGCCAAGTGGGAAAGGGTGGTTTTGAGGCTGAAGGCAGCAGGAAAGCCTGCAGCCCCCAGGTCTGTGGGTCTACGCAAGCGGTTCCCAAAGAGCTTTAGAACAAGGCATAATTTTCCCTGCTGGCTCCTTGGGCGTGGGACCCATTTCCAGCCGTATGGCCATTTTTGTGTCTGGCGCGGCGCCAAGTGGGAAAGGGTGCTTTTGAGGCTGGAGGCAGCAGGAAAGCCTGCAGCCCCCAGGTCTGTGGGGCTACGCAAGCTGTTCCCAAAGAGCTTTAGAACAAGGCAAAGTTTTCCCTGCTGGCTCTTTGGGCGTGGGACCCATCTCCAGCCATAGGGCCATTTTTGTGCCTGGCGCGGCGCCAAGTGGGAAAGTGTGGTTTTGAGGCTGAAGGCAGCAGGAAAGCCTGCAGCCCCCAGGTCTGTGGGGCTACGCAAGCTGTTCCCAAAGAGCTTTAGAACAAGGCATAGTTTTCCCTGCTGGCTCCTTGGGCGGGGGCTCATCTCCAGCCATATGGTCATTTTTTTGGCTGGCGCGGCGCCAAGTGGGAAAGGGTGGTTTTGAGGCTGAAGGCAGCAGGAAAGCCCGCAGCCCCCAGGTCTGTGGGGCTACGCAAGCGGTTCCCAAAGAGCTTTAGAACAAGGCATAGTTTTCCCTGCTTGCTCTTTTGGCCCGGGACAGATATCCAGCCTTATGGCCATTTTTGTGTCTGGCGCGGCGCCAAGTGGGAAAGGGTGGTTTTGAGGCTGAAGGCAGCAGGAAAGCCCGCAGCCCCCAGGTCTGTGGGGCTATGGAAGCGGTTCCCAAAGAGCTTTAGAACAAGGCATAATTTTTCCCTGCTGGGTCTTTGGGCGGGGGACCCATCTCCAGCCGTACTGCCATTTTTGTGCCTGGCGCGGCGCCAAGTGGGAAAGGGTGGTGTCGAGGCTGAAGGCAGCAGGAAAGCCTGCAGCCCCCAGGTCTGTGGGGCTACGCAAGCTGTTCCCAAAGAGCTTTAGAACAAGGCATAGTTTTCCCTGCTGGCTCCTTGGGCGGGGGCTCTTCTCCAGCCGTATGGCCATTTTTGTGCGTGGCGCGGCGCAAAGTGGGAAAGGGTGGTTTTGAGGCTGAAGGCAGCAGGAAAGCCCGCAGCCCCCAGGTCTGTGGGGCTACGCAAGCGGTTCCCAAAGAGCTTTAGAACAAGGCATAGTTTTCCCTGCTTGCTCTTTTGGCCTGGGACACATATCCAGCCATAGGGCCATTTTTGTGGCTGGCGCGGCGCCAAGTGGGAAAGGGTGGTTTTGAGGCTGAAGGCAGCAGGAAAGCCTGCAGCCCCCAGGTCTGTGGGGCTACGGAAGCGGTTCCAAAAGAGCTTTAGAACAAGGCATAGTTTACCCTGCTGGCTCTTTGGGCGTGGGACCCATCTCCAGCCATAAGGCCATTTTTGTGCCTGGCGCGGCGCCAAGTGGGAAAGGGCGGTTTTGAGGCTGAAGGCAGCAGGAAAGCCCGCAGCCCCCAGGTCTGTGGGGCTATGGAAGCGGTTCCCAAAGAGCTTTAGAACAAGGCATAATTTTTCCCTGCTGGGTCTTTGGGCGGGGGACCCATCTCCAGCCGTACTGCCATTTTTGTGCCTGGCGCGGCGCCAAGTGGGAAAGGGTGGTGTCGAGGCTGAAGGCAGCAGGAAAGCCTGCAGCCCCCAGGTCTGTGGGGCTACGCAAGCTGTTCCCAAAGAGCTTTAGAACAAGGCATAGTTTTCCCTGCTGGCTCCTTGGGCGGGGGCTCTTCTCCAGCCGTATGTCCATTTTTGTGCGTGGCGCGGCGCAAAGTGGGAAAGGGTGGTTTTGAGGCTGAAGGCAGCAGGAAAGCCCGCAGCCCCCAGGTCTGTGGGGCTACGCAAGCGGTTCCCAAAGAGCTTTAGAACAAGGCATAGTTTTCCCTGCTTGCTCTTTTGGCCTGGGACACATATCCAGCCATAGGGCCATTTTTGTGGCTGGCGCGGCGCCAAGTGGGAAAGGGTGGTTTTGAGGCTGAAGGCAGCAGGAAAGCCTGCAGCCCCCAGGTCTGTGGGGCTACGGAAGCGGTTCCAAAAGAGCTTTAGAACAAGGCATAGTTTACCCTGCTGGCTCTTTGGGCGTGGGACCCATCTCCAGCCATAAGGCCATTTTTGTGCCTGGCGCGGCGCCAAGTGGGAAAGGGCGGTTTTGAGGCTGAAGGCAGCAGGAAAGCCTGCAGCCCCCAGGTCTGTGGGTCTACGCAAGCGGTTCCCAAAGAGCTTTAGAACAAGGCATAGTTTTCCCTGCCAGCTCCTTGGCCGTGGGACCCATCTCCAGCCGTATGGCCATTTTTGTGCCTGGCGCGGCTCCATGTGGGAAAGGGTGGTGTCAAGGCTGAAGGCAGCAGGAAAGCCTGCAGCCCCCAGGTCTGTGGGGCTACGCAAGCTGTTCCCAAAGAGCTTTAGAACAAGGCATAGTTTTCCCTGCAGGCTCCTTGGGAGGGGGCTCATCTCCAGCCATATGGCCATTTTTGTGCCTGGCGCGGCGCCAAGTGGGAAAAGGTGGTTTTGAGGCTGAAGGCAGCAGGAAAGCCCGCAGCCCCCAGGTCTGTGGGGCTATGCAAGCGGTTCCCAAAGAGCTTTAGAACAAGGCATAGTTTTCCCTGCTTGCTCTTTGGGACTGGGACACATATCCAGCCATAGGGCCATTTTTGTGGCTGGCGCGGCGCCAAGTGGGAAAGGGTGGTGTCGAGGCTGAAGGTAGCAGGAAAGCCCACTGCCCCCAGGTCTGTAGGGCTACGCAAGTGGTTCCCGCAGAGCTTTAGAACAAGGCATATTTTTCCCTCCTGGCTCTTTGGACATGGGTCCCATCTCCAGCCATATGGCCATTTTTGTGCCTGGCGCGGCGCCAAGTGGGAAAGGGTGGTTTTGAGGCTGAAGGCAGCAGGAAAGCCTGCAGCCCCCAGGTCTGTGGGTCTACGCAAGCGGTTCCCAAAGAGCTTTAGAACAAGGCATAATTTTCCCTGCTGGCTCCTTGGGCGTGGGAGACATCTCCAGCCGTATGGCCATTTTTGTGTCTGGCGCGGCGCCAAGTGGGAAAGGGTGGTTTTGAGGCTGAAGGCAGCAGGAAAGCCTGCAGCCCCCAGGTCTGTGGGTCTACGCAAGCGGTTCCCAAAGAGCTTTAGAACAAGGCATAATTTTCCCTGCTGGCTCCTTGGGCGTGGGAGACATCTCCAGCCGTATGGCCATTTTTGTGCCTGGCGCGGCGCCAAGTGGGAAAGGGTGGTTTTGAGGCTGAAGGCAGCAGGAAAGCCTGCAGCCCCCAGGTCTGTGGGGCTACGCAAGCAGTTCCCAAAGAGCTTTAGAACAAGACATAGTTTTCCCTGCTGGCTCTTTGGGCGTGGGACCCATCTCCAGCCACAGGGCCATTTTTGTGTCTGGCGCAGCGCCAAGTGGGAAAGGGTGGTTTTGAGGCTGAAGGCAGGAGGAAAGCCCGCAGCCCCCAGGTCTGTGGGGCTACCCAAGCGGTTCCCAAAGAGCTTTAGAACAAGGCATAATTTTCCCTGCTATCTCCTCGGGCGTGGGACCCATTTCCAGCCGTATGGCCATTTTTGTGCCTGGCGCGGCGCCAAGTGGGAAAGGGTGGTTTTGAGGCTGAAGGCAGCAGGAAAGCCCGCAGCCCCCAGGTCTGTGGGGCTACGCAAGCAGTTCCCACAGAGCTTTAGAACAAGGCATACTTTTCCCTGCTGGTTCTTTGGGCGTGGGACCCATCTCCAGCCATATGGCCATTTTTGTGGCTGGCGCGGTGCCAAGTGGGAAAGGGTGGTTTTGAGGCTGAAGGCAGCAGGAAAGCCTGCAGCCCCCAGGTCTGTGGGGCTACGCAAGCTGTTCCCAAAGAGCTTTAGAACAAGGCATAGTTTTCCCTCCTGGCTCCTTGGGCGGGGGCTCATCTCCAGCCATATGGCCATTTTTGTGCGTGGCGCGGCGCCAAGTGGGAAAGGGTGGTTTTGAGGCTGAAGGCAGCAGGAAAGCCTGCAGCCCCCAGGTCTGTGGGGCTACGCAAGCGGTTCCCAAAGAGCTTTAGAACAAGGCATAGTTTTCCCTGCTTGCTCTTTTGGCCTGGGACACATATCCAGCCATAGGGCCATTTTGGTGGGTGGTGCGGCGCCAAGTGGGAAAGGGTGGTTTTGAGGCTGAAGGCAGCAGGAAATCCCGCAGCCCCCAGGTCTGTGGGGCTACGCAAGCTGTTCCCAAAGAGCTTTAGAACAAGGCATAGTTTTCCCTCCTGGCTCTTTGGGCGTGGAACCATCTCCAGCCATATGGCCATTTTTGTGCCTGGCGCGGCGCCAAGTGGGAAAGGGTGGTTTTGAGGCTGAAGGTAGCAGGAAAGCCCGCTGCCCCCAGGTCTGTAGGGCTACGCAAGTGGTTCACGCAGAGCTTTAGAACAAGGCATATTTTTCCCTGCTGGCTCTTTGTACATGGGACCCATCTCCAGCCATATGGCCATTTTTGTGGCTGGCGCAGCGCCAAGTGGGAAAGGGTGGTTTTGAGGCTGAAGGCAGCAGGAAAGCCTGCAGCCCCCAGGTCTGTGAGTCTACGCAAGTGGTTCCCAAAGAGCTTTAGAACAAGGCATAATTTTCCCTGCTGGCTCCTTGGGCGTGGGAGACATCTCCAGCCGTATGGCCATTTTTGTGCCTGGCGCGGCGCCAAGTGGGAAAGGGTGGTGTCGAGGCTGAAGGCAGCAGGAAAGCCCGCTGCCCCCAAGTCTGTAGGGCTACGCAAGTGGTTCACGCAGAGCTTTAGAACAAGGCATATTTTTCCCTGCTGGCTCTTTGTACATGGGACCCATCTCCAGCCATATGGCCATTTTTGTGCCTGGCGCGGCGCCAAGTGGGAAAGGGTGCTTTTGAGGCTGGAGGCAGCAGGAAAGCCTGCAGCCCCCAGGTCTGTGGGGCTACGCAAGCTGTTCCCAAAGAGCTTTAGAACAAGGCAAAGTTTTCCCTGCTGGCTCTTTGGGCGTGGGACCCATCTCCAGCCATAGGGCCATTTTTGTGCCTGGCGCGGCGCCAAGTGGGAAAGTGTGGTTTTGAGGCTGAAGGCAGCAGGAAAGCCTGCAGCCCCCAGGTCTGTGGGGCTACGCAAGCTGTTCCCAAAGAGCTTTAGAACAAGGCATAGTTTTCCCTGCTGGCTCCTTGGGCGGGGGCTCATCTCCAGCCATATGGTCATTTTTTTGGCTGGCGCGGCGCCAAGTGGGAAAGGGTGGTTTTGAGGCTGAAGGCAGCAGGAAAGCCCGCAGCCCCCAGGTCTGTGGGGCTACGCAAGCGGTTCCCAAAGAGCTTTAGAACAAGGCATAGTTTTCCCTGCTTGCTCTTTTGGCCCGGGACAGATATCCAGCCTTATGGCCATTTTTGTGCCTGGCGCGGCGCCAAGTGGGAAAGGGTGGTTTTGAGGCTGAAGGCAGCAGGAAAGCCCGCAGCCCCCAGGTCTGTGGGGCTATGGAAGCGGTTCCCAAAGAGCTTTAGAACAAGGCATAATTTTTCCCTGCTGGGTCTTTGGGCGGGGGACCCATCTCCAGCCGTACTGCCATTTTTGTGCCTGGCGCGGCGCCAAGTGGGAAAGGGTGGTGTCGAGGCTGAAGGCAGCAGGAAAGCCTGCAGCCCCCAGGTCTGTGGGGCTACGCAAGCTGTTCCCAAAGAGCTTTAGAACAAGGCATAGTTTTCCCTGCTGGCTCCTTGGGCGGGGGCTCTTCTCCAGCCATATGGCCATTTTTGTGGCTGGCGCGGCGCAAAGTGGGAAAGGGTGGTTTTGAGGCTGAAGGCAGCAGGAAAGCCCGCAGCCCCCAGGTCTGTGGGGCTACGCAAGCGGTTCCCAAAGAGCTTTAGAACAAGGCATAGTTTTCCCTGCTTGCTCTTTTGGCCTGGGACACATATCCAGCCATAGGGCCATTTTTGTGGCTGGCGCGGCGCCAAGTGGGAAAGGGTGGTTTTGAGGCTGAAGGCAGCAGGAAAGCCTGCAGCCCCCAGGTCTGTGGGGCTACGGAAGCGGTTCCAAAAGAGCTTTAGAACAAGGCATAGTTTACCCTGCTGGCTCTTTGGGCGTGGGACCCATCTCCAGCCATAAGGCCATTTTTGTGCCTGGCGCGGCGCCAAGTGGGAAAGGGCGGTTTTGAGGCTGAAGGCAGCAGGAAAGCCTGCAGCCCCCAGGTCTGTGGGTCTACGCAAGCTGTTCCCAAAGAGCTTTAGAACAAGGCATAGTTTTCCCTGCCAGCTCCTTGGCCGTGGGACCCATCTCCAGCCGTATGGCCATTTTTGTGCCTGGCGCGGCTCCATGTGGGAAAGGGTGGTGTCAAGGCTGAAGGCAGCAGGAAAGCCTGCAGCCCCCAGGTCTGTGGGGCTACGCAAGCTGTTCCCAAAGAGCTTTAGAACAAGGCATAGTTTTCCCTGCAGGCTCCTTGGGAGGGGGCTCATCTCCAGCCATATGGCCATTTTTGTGCCTGGCGCGGCGCCAAGTGGGAAAAGGTGGTTTTGAGGCTGAAGGCAGCAGGAAAGCCCGCAGCCCCCAGGTCTGTGGGGCTATGCAAGCGGTTCCCAAAGAGCTTTAGAACAAGGCATAGTTTTCCCTGCTTGCTCTTTGGGACTGGGACACATATCCAGCCATAGGGCCATTTTTGTGGCTGGCGCGGCGCCAAGTGGGAAAGGGTGGTGTCGAGGCTGAAGGTAGCAGGAAAGCCCACTGCCCCCAGGTCTGTAGGGCTACGCAAGTGGTTCCCGCAGAGCTTTAGAACAAGGCATATTTTTCCCTCCTGGCTCTTTGGACATGGGTCCCATCTCCAGCCATATGGCCATTTTTGTGCCTGGCGCGGCGCCAAGTGGGAAAGGGTGGTTTTGAGGCTGAAGGCAGCAGGAAAGCCTGCAGCCCCCAGGTCTGTGGGTCTACGCAAGCGGTTCCCAAAGAGCTTTAGAACAAGGCATAATTTTCCCTGCTGGCTCCTTGGGCGTGGGAGACATCTCCAGCCGTATGGCCATTTTTGTGTCTGGCGCGGCGCCAAGTGGGAAAGGGTGGTTTTGAGGCTGAAGGCAGCAGGAAAGCCTGCAGCCCCCAGGTCTGTGGGTCTACGCAAGCGGTTCCCAAAGAGCTTTAGAACAAGGCATAATTTTCCCTGCTGGCTCCTTGGGCGTGGGAGACATCTCCAGCCGTATGGCCATTTTTGTGTCTGGCGCGGCGCCAAGTGGGAAAGGGTGGTTTTGAGGCTGGAGGCAGCAGGAAAGCCTGCAGCCCCCAGGTCTGTGGGGCTACGCAAGCAGTTCCCAAAGAGCTTTAGAACAAGACATAGTTTTCCCTGCTGGCTCTTTGGGCGTGGGACCCATCTCCAGCCACAGGGCCATTTTTGTGTCTGGCGCAGCGCCAAGTGGGAAAGGGTGGTTTTGAGGCTGAAGGCAGGAGGAAAGCCCGCAGCCCCCAGGTCTGTGGGGCTACGCAAGCGGTTCCCAAAGAGCTTTAGAACAAGGCATAATTTTCCCTGCTGGCTCCTTGGGCGTGGGAGACATCTCCAGCCGTATGGCCATTTTTGTGCCTGGCGCGGCGCCAAGTGGGAAAGGGTGGTGTCGAGGCTGAAGGCAGCAGGAAAGCCCGCTGCCCCCAAGTCTGTAGGGCTACGCAAGTGGTTCACGCAGAGCTTTAGAACAAGGCATATTTTTCCCTGCTGGCTCTTTGTACATGGGACCCATCTCCAGCCATATGGCCATTTTTGTGCCTGGCGCGGCGCCAAGTGGGAAAGGGTGGTTTTGAGGCTGAAGGCAGCAGGAAAGCCTGCAGCCCCCAGGTCTGTGGGTCTACGCAAGCGGTTCCCAAAGAGCTTTAGAACAAGGCATAATTTTCCCTGCTGGCTCCTTGGGCGTGGGACCCATTTCCAGCCGTATGGCTATTTTTGTGTCTGGCGCGGCGCCAAGTGGGAAAGGGTGCTTTTGAGGCTGGAGGCAGCAGGAAAGCCTGCAGCCCCCAGGTCTGTGGGGCTACGCAAGCTGTTCCCAAAGAGCTTTAGAACAAGGCAAAGTTTTCCCTGCTGGCTCTTTGGGCGTGGGACCCATCTCCAGCCATAGGGCCATTTTTGTGCCTGGCGCGGCGCCAAGTGGGAAAGTGTGGTTTTGAGGCTGAAGGCAGCAGGAAAGCCTGCAGCCCCCAGGTCTGTGGGGCTACGCAAGCTGTTCCCAAAGAGCTTTAGAACAAGGCATAGTTTTCCCTGCTGGCTCCTTGGGCGGGGGCTCATCTCCAGCCATATGGTCATTTTTTTGGCTGGCGCGGCGCCAAGTGGGAAAGGGTGGTTTTGAGGCTGAAGGCAGCAGGAAAGCCCGCAGCCCCCAGGTCTGTGGGGCTACGCAAGCGGTTCCCAAAGAGCTTTAGAACAAGGCATAGTTTTCCCTGCTTGCTCTTTTGGCCCGGGACAGATATCCAGCCTTATGGCCATTTTTGTGTCTGGCGCGGCGCCAAGTGGGAAAGGGTGGTTTTGAGGCTGAAGGCAGCAGGAAAGCCCGCAGCCCCCAGGTCTGTGGGGCTATGGAAGCGGTTCCCAAAGAGCTTTAGAACAAGGCATAATTTTTCCCTGCTGGGTCTTTGGGCGGGGGACCCATCTCCAGCCGTACTGCCATTTTTGTGCCTGGCGCGGCGCCAAGTGGGAAAGGGTGGTGTCGAGGCTGAAGGCAGCAGGAAAGCCTGCAGCCCCCAGGTCTGTGGGGCTACGCAAGCTGTTCCCAAAGAGCTTTAGAACAAGGCATAGTTTTCCCTGCTGGCTCCTTGGGCGGGGGCTCTTCTCCAGCCATATGGCCATTTTTGTGCGTGGCGCGGCGCAAAGTGGGAAAGGGTGGTTTTGAGGCTGAAGGCAGCAGGAAAGCCCGCAGCCCCCAGGTCTGTGGGGCTACGCAAGCGGTTCCCAAAGAGCTTTAGAACAAGGCATAGTTTTCCCTGCTTGCTCTTTTGGCCTGGGACACATATCCAGCCATAGGGCCATTTTTGTGGCTGGCGCGGCGCCAAGTGGGAAAGGGTGGTTTTGAGGCTGAAGGCAGCAGGAAAGCCTGCAGCCCCCAGGTCTGTGGGGCTACGGAAGCGGTTCCAAAAGAGCTTTAGAACAAGGCATAGTTTACCCTGCTGGCTCTTTGGGCGTGGGACCCATCTCCAGCCATAAGGCCATTTTTGTGCCTGGCGCGGCGCCAAGTGGGAAAGGGCGGTTTTGAGGCTGAAGGCAGCAGGAAAGCCTGCAGCCCCCAGGTCTGTGGGTCTACGCAAGCTGTTCCCAAAGAGCTTTAGAACAAGGCATAGTTTTCCCTGCCAGCTCCTTGGCCGTGGGACCCATCTCCAGCCGTATGGCCATTTTTGTGCCTGGCGCGGCTCCATGTGGGAAAGGGTGGTGTCAAGGCTGAAGGCAGCAGGAAAGCCTGCAGCCCCCAGGTCTGTGGGGCTACGCAAGCTGTTCCCAAAGAGCTTTAGAACAAGGCATAGTTTTCCCTGCAGGCTCCTTGGGAGGGGGCTCATCTCCAGCCATATGGCCATTTTTGTGCCTGGCGCGGCGCCAAGTGGGAAAAGGTGGTTTTGAGGCTGAAGGCAGCAGGAAAGCCCGCAGCCCCCAGGTCTGTGGGGCTATGCAAGCGGTTCCCAAAGAGCTTTAGAACAAGGCATAGTTTTCCCTGCTTGCTCTTTGGGACTGGGACACATATCCAGCCATAGGGCCATTTTTGTGGCTGGCGCGGCGCCAAGTGGGAAAGGGTGGTGTCGAGGCTGAAGGTAGCAGGAAAGCCCACTGCCCCCAGGTCTGTAGGGCTACGCAAGTGGTTCCCGCAGAGCTTTAGAACAAGGCATATTTTTCCCTCCTGGCTCTTTGGACATGGGTCCCATCTCCAGCCATATGGCCATTTTTGTGCCTGGCGCGGCGCCAAGTGGGAAAGGGTGGTTTTGAGGCTGAAGGCAGCAGGAAAGCCTGCAGCCCCCAGGTCTGTGGGTCTACGCAAGCGGTTCCCAAAGAGCTTTAGAACAAGGCATAATTTTCCCTGCTGGCTCCTTGGGCGTGGGAGACATCTCCAGCCGTATGGCCATTTTTGTGTCTGGCGCGGCGCCAAGTGGGAAAGGGTGGTTTTGAGGCTGAAGGCAGCAGGAAAGCCTGCAGCCCCCAGGTCTGTGGGTCTACGCAAGCGGTTCCCAAAGAGCTTTAGAACAAGGCATAATTTTCCCTGCTGGCTCCTTGGGCGTGGGAGACATCTCCAGCCGTATGGCCATTTTTGTGTCTGGCGCGGCGCCAAGTGGGAAAGGGTGGTTTTGAGGCTGGAGGCAGCAGGAAAGCCTGCAGCCCCCAGGTCTGTGGGGCTACGCAAGCAGTTCCCAAAGAGCTTTAGAACAAGACATAGTTTTCCCTGCTGGCTCTTTGGGCGTGGGACCCATCTCCAGCCACAGGGCCATTTTTGTGTCTGGCGCAGCGCCAAGTGGGAAAGGGTGGTTTTGAGGCTGAAGGCAGGAGGAAAGCCCGCAGCCCCCAGGTCTGTGGGGCTACGCAAGCGGTTCCCAAAGAGCTTTAGAACAAGGCATAATTTTCCCTGCTGGCTCCTTGGGCGTGGGAGACATCTCCAGCCGTATGGCCATTTTTGTGCCTGGCGCGGCGCCAAGTGGGAAAGGGTGGTGTCGAGGCTGAAGGCAGCAGGAAAGCCCGCTGCCCCCAAGTCTGTAGGGCTACGCAAGTGGTTCACGCAGAGCTTTAGAACAAGGCATATTTTTCCCTGCTGGCTCTTTGTACATGGGACCCATCTCCAGCCATATGGCCATTTTTGTGCCTGGCGCGGCGCCAAGTGGGAAAGGGTGGTTTTGAGGCTGAAGGCAGCAGGAAAGCCTGCAGCCCCCAGGTCTGTGGGTCTACGCAAGCGGTTCCCAAAGAGCTTTAGAACAAGGCATAATTTTCCCTGCTGGCTCCTTGGGCGTGGGACCCATTTCCAGCCGTATGGCTATTTTTGTGTCTGGCGCGGCGCCAAGTGGGAAAGGGTGCTTTTGAGGCTGGAGGCAGCAGGAAAGCCTGCAGCCCCCAGGTCTGTGGGGCTACGCAAGCTGTTCCCAAAGAGCTTTAGAACAAGGCAAAGTTTTCCCTGCTGGCTCTTTGGGCGTGGGACCCATCTCCAGCCATAGGGCCATTTTTGTGCCTGGCGCGGCGCCAAGTGGGAAAGTGTGGTTTTGAGGCTGAAGGCAGCAGGAAAGCCTGCAGCCCCCAGGTCTGTGGGGCTACGCAAGCTGTTCCCAAAGAGCTTTAGAACAAGGCATAGTTTTCCCTGCTGGCTCCTTGGGCGGGGGCTCATCTCCAGCCATATGGTCATTTTTTTGGCTGGCGCGGCGCCAAGTGGGAAAGGGTGGTTTTGAGGCTGAAGGCAGCAGGAAAGCCCGCAGCCCCCAGGTCTGTGGGGCTACGCAAGCGGTTCCCAAAGAGCTTTAGAACAAGGCATAGTTTTCCCTGCTTGCTCTTTTGGCCCGGGACAGATATCCAGCCTTATGGCCATTTTTGTGTCTGGCGCGGCGCCAAGTGGGAAAGGGTGGTTTTGAGGCTGAAGGCAGCAGGAAAGCCCGCAGCCCCCAGGTCTGTGGGGCTATGGAAGCGGTTCCCAAAGAGCTTTAGAACAAGGCATAATTTTTCCCTGCTGGGTCTTTGGGCGGGGGACCCATCTCCAGCCGTACTGCCATTTTTGTGCCTGGCGCGGCGCCAAGTGGGAAAGGGTGGTGTCGAGGCTGAAGGCAGCAGGAAAGCCTGCAGCCCCCAGGTCTGTGGGGCTACGCAAGCTGTTCCCAAAGAGCTTTAGAACAAGGCATAGTTTTCCCTGCTGGCTCCTTGGGCGGGGGCTCTTCTCCAGCCATATGGCCATTTTTGTGCGTGGCGCGGCGCAAAGTGGGAAAGGGTGGTTTTGAGGCTGAAGGCAGCAGGAAAGCCCGCAGCCCCCAGGTCTGTGGGGCTACGCAAGCGGTTCCCAAAGAGCTTTAGAACAAGGCATAGTTTTCCCTGCTTGCTCTTTTGGCCTGGGACACATATCCAGCCATAGGGCCATTTTTGTGGCTGGCGCGGCGCCAAGTGGGAAAGGGTGGTTTTGAGGCTGAAGGCAGCAGGAAAGCCTGCAGCCCCCAGGTCTGTGGGGCTACGGAAGCGGTTCCAAAAGAGCTTTAGAACAAGGCATAGTTTACCCTGCTGGCTCTTTGGGCGTGGGACCCATCTCCAGCCATAAGGCCATTTTTGTGCCTGGCGCGGCGCCAAGTGGGAAAGGGCGGTTTTGAGGCTGAAGGCAGCAGGAAAGCCTGCAGCCCCCAGGTCTGTGGGTCTACGCAAGCTGTTCCCAAAGAGCTTTAGAACAAGGCATAGTTTTCCCTGCCAGCTCCTTGGCCGTGGGACCCATCTCCAGCCGTATGGCCATTTTTGTGCCTGGCGCGGCTCCATGTGGGAAAGGGTGGTGTCAAGGCTGAAGGCAGCAGGAAAGCCTGCAGCCCCCAGGTCTGTGGGGCTACGCAAGCTGTTCCCAAAGAGCTTTAGAACAAGGCATAGTTTTCCCTGCAGGCTCCTTGGGAGGGGGCTCATCTCCAGCCATATGGCCATTTTTGTGCCTGGCGCGGCGCCAAGTGGGAAAAGGTGGTTTTGAGGCTGAAGGCAGCAGGAAAGCCCGCAGCCCCCAGGTCTGTGGGGCTATGCAAGCGGTTCCCAAAGAGCTTTAGAACAAGGCATAGTTTTCCCTGCTTGCTCTTTGGGACTGGGACACATATCCAGCCATAGGGCCATTTTTGTGGCTGGCGCGGCGCCAAGTGGGAAAGGGTGGTGTCGAGGCTGAAGGTAGCAGGAAAGCCCACTGCCCCCAGGTCTGTAGGGCTACGCAAGTGGTTCCCGCAGAGCTTTAGAACAAGGCATATTTTTCCCTCCTGGCTCTTTGGACATGGGTCCCATCTCCAGCCATATGGCCATTTTTGTGCCTGGCGCGGCGCCAAGTGGGAAAGGGTGGTTTTGAGGCTGAAGGCAGCAGGAAAGCCTGCAGCCCCCAGGTCTGTGGGTCTACGCAAGCGGTTCCCAAAGAGCTTTAGAACAAGGCATAATTTTCCCTGCTGGCTCCTTGGGCGTGGGAGACATCTCCAGCCGTATGGCCATTTTTGTGTCTGGCGCGGCGCCAAGTGGGAAAGGGTGGTTTTGAGGCTGAAGGCAGCAGGAAAGCCTGCAGCCCCCAGGTCTGTGGGTCTACGCAAGCGGTTCCCAAAGAGCTTTAGAACAAGGCATAATTTTCCCTGCTGGCTCCTTGGGCGTGGGAGACATCTCCAGCCGTATGGCCATTTTTGTGTCTGGCGCGGCGCCAAGTGGGAAAGGGTGGTTTTGAGGCTGGAGGCAGCAGGAAAGCCTGCAGCCCCCAGGTCTGTGGGGCTACGCAAGCAGTTCCCAAAGAGCTTTAGAACAAGACATAGTTTTCCCTGCTGGCTCTTTGGGCGTGGGACCCATCTCCAGCCACAGGGCCATTTTTGTGTCTGGCGCAGCGCCAAGTGGGAAAGGGTGGTTTTGAGGCTGAAGGCAGGAGGAAAGCCCGCAGCCCCCAGGTCTGTGGGGCTACGCAAGCGGTTCCCAAAGAGCTTTAGAACAAGGCATAATTTTCCCTGCTATCTCCTCGGGCGTGGGACCCATTTCCAGCCGTATGGCCATTTTTGTGCCTGGCGCGGCGCCAAGTGGGAAAGGGTGGTTTTGAGGCTGAAGGCAGCAGGAAAGCCCGCAGCCCCCAGGTCTGTGGGGCTACGCAAGCAGTTCCCACAGAGCTTTAGAACAAGGCATACTTTTCCCTGCTGGTTCTTTGGGCGTGGGACCCATCTCCAGCCATATGGCCATTTTTGTGGCTGGCGCGGTGCCAAGTGGGAAAGGGTGGTTTTGAGGCTGAAGGCAGCAGGAAAGCCTGCAGCCCCCAGGTCTGTGGGTCTACGCAAGCTGTTCCCAAAGAGCTTTAGAACAAGGCATAGTTTTCCCTCCTGGCTCCTTGGGCGGGGGCTCATCTCCAGCCATATGGCCATTTTTGTGCGTGGCGCGGCGCCAAGTGGGAAAGGGTGGTTTTGAGGCTGAAGGCAGCAGGAAAGCCCGCAGCCCCCAGGTCTGTGGGGCTACGCAAGCGGTTCCCAAAGAGCTTTAGAACAAGGCATAGTTTTCCCTGCTTGCTCTTTTGGCCTGGGACACATATCCAGCCATAGGGCCATTTTGGTGGGTGGTGCGGCGCCAAGTGGGAAAGGGTGGTTTTGAGGCTGAAGGCAGCAGGAAATCCCGCAGCCCCCAGGTCTGTGGGGCTACGCAAGCTGTTCCCAAAGAGCTTTAGAACAAGGCATAGTTTTCCCTCCTGGCTCTTTGGGCGTGGAACCATCTCCAGCCATATGGCCATTTTTGTGCCTGGCGCGGCGCCAAGTGGGAAAGGGTGGTTTTGAGGCTGAAGGTAGCAGGAAAGCCCGCTGCCCCCAGGTCTGTAGGGCTACGCAAGTGGTTCACGCAGAGCTTTAGAACAAGGCATATTTTTCCCTGCTGGCTCTTTGTACATGGGACCCATCTCCAGCCATATGGCCATTTTTGTGGCTGGCGCAGCGCCAAGTGGGAAAGGGTGGTTTTGAGGCTGAAGGCAGCAGGAAAGCCTGCAGCCCCCAGGTCTGTGAGTCTACGCAAGTGGTTCCCAAAGAGCTTTAGAACAAGGCATAATTTTCCCTGCTGGCTCCTTGGGCGTGGGAGACATCTCCAGCCGTATGGCCATTTTTGTGCCTGGCGCGGCGCCAAGTGGGAAAGGGTGGTGTCGAGGCTGAAGGCAGCAGGAAAGCCCGCTGCCCCCAAGTCTGTAGGGCTACGCAAGTGGTTCACGCAGAGCTTTAGAACAAGGCATATTTTTCCCTGCTGGCTCTTTGTACATGGGACCCATCTCCAGCCATATGGCCATTTTTGTGCCTGGCGCGGCGCCAAGTGGGAAAGGGTGGTTTTGAGGCTGAAGGCGGCAGGAAAGCCCGTAGCCCCCAGGTCTGTGGGGCTACGCAAGCGGTTCCCAAAGGGCTTTAGAACAAGGCATAGTTTTCTCTGCTTGCTCTTTTGGCCTGGGACACATATCCAGCCAAAGGGCCATTTTTGTGGCTGGCGCGGCGCCAAGTGGGAAAGGGTGGTTTTGAGGCTGAAGGCAGCAGGAAAGCCTGCAGCCCCCAGGTCTGTGGGTCTACGCAAGCGGTTCCCAAAGAGCTTTAGAACAAGGCATAATTTTCCCTCCTGGCTCTTTGGACATGGGTCCCATCTCCAGCCATATGGCCATTTTTGTGCCTGGCGCGGCGCCAAGTGGGAAAGGGTGGTTTTGAGGCTGAAGGCAGCAGGAAAGCCTGCAGCCCCCAGGTCTGTGGGTCTACGCAAGCGGTTCCCAAAGAGCTTTAGAACAAGGCATAATTTTCCCTGCTGGCTCCTTGGGCGTGGGACCCATTTCCAGCCGTATGGCCATTTTTGTGTCTGGCGCGGCGCCAAGTGGGAAAGGGTGCTTTTGAGGCTGGAGGCAGCAGGAAAGCCTGCAGCCCCCAGGTCTGTGGGGCTACGCAAGCTGTTCCCAAAGAGCTTTAGAACAAGGCAAAGTTTTCCCTGCTGGCTCTTTGGGCGTGGGACCCATCTCCAGCCATAGGGCCATTTTTGTGCCTGGCGCGGCGCCAAGTGGGAAAGTGTGGTTTTGAGGCTGAAGGCAGCAGGAAAGCCTGCAGCCCCCAGGTCTGTGGGGCTACGCAAGCTGTTCCCAAAGAGCTTTAGAACAAGGCATAGTTTTCCCTGCTGGCTCCTTGGGCGGGGGCTCATCTCCAGCCATATGGTCATTTTTTTGGCTGGCGCGGCGCCAAGTGGGAAAGGGTGGTTTTGAGGCTGAAGGCAGCAGGAAAGCCCGCAGCCCCCAGGTCTGTGGGGCTACGCAAGCGGTTCCCAAAGAGCTTTAGAACAAGGCATAGTTTTCCCTGCTTGCTCTTTTGGCCCGGGACACATATCCAGCCTTATGGCCATTTTTGTGTCTGGCGCGGCGCCAAGTGGGAAAGGGTGGTTTTGAGGCTGAAGGCAGCAGGAAAGCCCGCAGCCCCCAGGTCTGTGGGGCTATGGAAGCGGTTCCCAAAGAGCTTTAGAACAAGGCATAATTTTTCCCTGCTGGGTCTTTGGGCGGGGGACCCATCTCCAGCCGTACTGCCATTTTTGTGCCTGGCGCGGCGCCAAGTGGGAAAGGGTGGTGTCGAGGCTGAAGGCAGCAGGAAAGCCTGCAGCCCCCAGGTCTGTGGGGCTACGCAAGCTGTTCCCAAAGAGCTTTAGAACAAGGCATAGTTTTCCCTGCTGGCTCCTTGGGCGGGGGCTCTTCTCCAGCCATATGGCCATTTTTGTGCGTGGCGCGGCGCAAAGTGGGAAAGGGTGGTTTTGAGGCTGAAGGCAGCAGGAAAGCCCGCAGCCCCCAGGTCTGTGGGGCTACGCAAGCGGTTCCCAAAGAGCTTTAGAACAAGGCATAGTTTTCCCTGCTTGCTCTTTTGGCCTGGGACACATATCCAGCCATAGGGCCATTTTTGTGGCTGGCGCGGCGCCAAGTGGGAAAGGGTGGTTTTGAGGCTGAAGGCAGCAGGAAAGCCTGCAGCCCCCAGGTCTGTGGGGCTACGGAAGCGGTTCCAAAAGAGCTTTAGAACAAGGCATAGTTTACCCTGCTGGCTCTTTGGGCGTGGGACCCATCTCCAGCCATAAGGCCATTTTTGTGCCTGGCGCGGCGCCAAGTGGGAAAGGGCGGTTTTGAGGCTGAAGGCAGCAGGAAAGCCTGCAGCCCCCAGGTCTGTGGGTCTACGCAAGCGGTTCCCAAAGAGCTTTAGAACAAGGCATAGTTTTCCCTGCTTGCTCTTTTGGCCTGGGACACATATCCAGCCATAGGGCCATTTTTGTGCCTGGCGCGGCGCCAAGTGGGAAAGGGTGGTTTTGAGGCTGAAGGCAGCAGGAAAGCCTGCAGCCCCCAGGTTTTTGGGTCTACGCAAGCGGTTCCCAAAGAGCTTTAGAACAAGGCATAATTTTCCCTGCTGGCTCCTTGTGTGTGAAACCCCTCTCCAGCCATATGGCCATTTTTGTGGCTGGCGCAGCGCCAAGTGGGAAAGGGTGGTGTTGAGGCTGAAGGCAGCAGGAAAGCCTGCAGCCCCCAGGTCTGTGGGGCTACGCAAGCGGTTCCCAAAGAGCTTTAGAACAAGGCATAATTTTCCCTGCTGGCTCCTTGGGCGTGGGACCCATTTCCAGCCGTATGGCCATTTTTGTGTCTGGCGCGGCGCCAAGTGGGAAAGGGTGGTTTTGAGGCTGGAGGCAGCAGGAAAGCCTGCAGCCCCCAGGTCTGTGGGGCTACGCAAGCTGTTCCCAAAGAGCTTTAGAACAAGGCAAAGTTTTCCCTGCTGGCTCTTTGGGCGTGGGACCCATCTCCAGCCATAGGGCCATTTTTGTGCCTGGCGCGGCGCCAAGTGGGAAAGTGTGGTTTTGAGGCTGAAGGCAGCAGGAAAGCCTGCAGCCCCCAGGTCTGTGGGGCTACGCAAGCTGTTCCCAAAGAGCTTTAGAACAAGGCATAATTTTCCCTGCTGGCTCCTTGTGTGTGAAACCCCTCTCCAGCCATATGGCCATTTTTGTGGCTGGCGCAGCGCCAAGTGGGAAAGGGTGGTGTTGAGGCTGAAGGCAGCAGGAAAGCCTGCAGCCCCCAGGTCTGTGGGGCTACGCAAGCGGTTCCCAAAGAGCTTTAGAACAAGGCATAATTTTCCCTGCTGGCTCCTTGGGCGTGGGACCCATTTCCAGCCGTATGGCCATTTTTGTGTCTGGCGCGGCGCCAAGTGGGAAAGGGTGCTTTTGAGGCTGGAGGCAGCAGGAAAGCCTGCAGCCCCCAGGTCTGTGGGGCTACGCAAGCGGTTCCCAAAGAGCTTTAGAACAAGGCATAATTTTCCCTGCTGGCTCCTTGGGCGTGGGACCCATTTCCAGCCGTATGGCCATTTTTGTGTCTGGCGCGGCGCCAAGTGGGAAAGGGTGGTTTTGAGGCTGGAGGCAGCAGGAAAGCCTGCAGCCCCCAGGTCTGTGGGGCTACGCAAGCTGTTCCCAAAGAGCTTTAGAACAAGGCAAAGTTTTCCCTGCTGGCTCTTTGGGCGTGGGACCCATCTCCAGCCATAGGGCCATTTTTGTGCCTGGCGCGGCGCCAAGTGGGAAAGTGTGGTTTTGAGGCTGAAGGCAGCAGGAAAGCCTGCAGCCCCCAGGTCTGTGGGGCTACGCAAGCTGTTCCCAAAGAGCTTTAGAACAAGGCATAATTTTCCCTGCTGGCTCCTTGTGTGTGAAACCCCTCTCCAGCCATATGGCCATTTTTGTGGCTGGCGCAGCGCCAAGTGGGAAAGGGTGGTGTTGAGGCTGAAGGCAGCAGGAAAGCCTGCAGCCCCCAGGTCTGTGGGGCTACGCAAGCGGTTCCCAAAGAGCTTTAGAACAAGGCATAATTTTCCCTGCTGGCTCCTTGGGCGTGGGACCCATTTCCAGCCGTATGGCCATTTTTGTGTCTGGCGCGGCGCCAAGTGGGAAAGGGTGCTTTTGAGGCTGGAGGCAGCAGGAAAGCCTGCAGCCCCCAGGTCTGTGGGGCTACGCAAGCGGTTCCCAAAGAGCTTTAGAACAAGGCAGAGTTTTCCCTGCTGGCTCTTTGGGCGTGGGACCCATTTCCAGCCGTATGGCCATTTTTGTGTCTGGCGCGGCGCCAAGTGGGAAAGGGTGCTTTTGAGGCTGAAGGCAGCAGGAAAGCCTGCAGCCCCCAGGTCTGTGGAGCTACGCAAGCTGTTCCCAAAGAGCTTTAGAACAAGGCATAGTTTTCCCTGCTGGCTCCTTGGGCGGGGGCTCATCTCCAGCCATATGGTCATTTTTTTGGCTGGCGCGGCGCCAAGTGGGAAAGGGTGGTTTTGAGGCTGAAGGCAGCAGGAAAGCCCGCAGCCCCCAGGTCTGTGGGGCTACGCAAGCGGTTCCCAAAGAGCTTTAGAACAAGGCATAGTTTTCCCTGCTTGCTCTTTTGGCAAGGGACACATATCCAGCCATATGGCCATTTTTGTGTCTGGCGCGGCGCCAAGTGGGAAAGGGTGGTTTTGAGGCTGAAGGCAGCAGGAAAGCCCGCAGCCCCCAGGTCTGTGGGGCTATGGAAGCGGTTCCCAAAGAGCTTTAGAACAAGGCATAATTTTTCCCTGCTGGGTCTTTGGGCGGGGGACCCATCTCCAGCCGTACTGCCATTTTTGTGCCTGGCGCGGCGCCAAGTGGGAAAGGGTGGTGTCGAGGCTGAAGGCAGCAGGAAAGCCTGCAGCCCCCAGGTCTGTGGGGCTACGCAAGCTGTTCCCAAAGAGCTTTAGAACAAGGCATAGTTTTCCCTGCTGGCTCCTTGGGCGGGGGCTCTTCTCCAGCCATATGGCCATTTTTGTGCGTGGCGCGGCGCAAAGTGGGAAAGGGTGGTTTTGAGGCTGAAGGCAGCAGGAAAGCCCGCAGCCCCCAGGTCTGTGGGGCTACGCAAGCGGTTCCCAAAGAGCTTTAGAACAAGGCATAGTTTTCCCTGCTTGCTCTTTTGGCCTGGGACACATATCCAGCCATAGGGCCATTTTTGTGGCTGGCGCGGCGCCAAGTGGGAAAGGGTGGTTTTGAGGCTGAAGGCAGCAGGAAAGCCTGCAGCCCCCAGGTCTGTGGGGCTACGGAAGCGGTTCCAAAAGAGCTTTAGAACAAGGCATAGTTTACCCTACTGGCTCTTTGGGCGTGGGACCCATCTCCAGCCATAAGGCCATTTTTGTGCCTGGCGCGGCGCCAAGTGGGAAAGGGCGGTTTTGAGGCTGAAGGCAGCAGGAAAGCCTGCAGCCCCCAGGTCTGTGGGTCTACGCAAGCGGTTCCCAAAGAGCTTTAGAACAAGGCATAGTTTTCCCTGCCAGCTCCTTGGCCGTGGGACCCATCTCCAGCCGTATGGCCATTTTTGTGCCTGGCGCGGCTCCATGTGGGAAAGGGTGGTGTCAAGGCTGAAGGCAGCAGGAAAGCCTGCAGCCCCCAGGTCTGTGGGGCTACGCAAGCTGTTCCCAAAGAGCTTTAGAACAAGGCATAGTTTTCCCTGCAGGCTCCTTGGGAGGGGGCTCATCTCCAGCCATATGGCCATTTTTGTGCCTGGCGCGGCGCCAAGTGGAAAAAGGTGGTTTTGAGGCTGAAGGCAGCAGGAAAGCCCGCAGCCCCCAGGTCTGTGGGGCTATGCAAGCGGTTCCCAAAGAGCTTTAGAACAAGGCATAGTTTTCCCTGCTTGCTCTTTTGGCCTGGGACACATATCCAGCCATAGGGCCATTGTTGTGGCTGGCGCGGCGCCAAGTGGGAAAGGGTGGTGTCGAGGCTGAAGGTAGCAGGAAAGCCCACTGCCCCCAGGTCTGTAGGGCTACGCAAGTGGTTCCCGCAGAGCTTTAGAACAAGGCATATTTTTCCCTCCTGGCTCTTTGGACATGGGTCCCATCTCCAGCCATATGGCCATTTTTGTGCCTGGCGCGGCGCCAAGTGGGAAAGGGTGGTTTTGAGGCTGAAGGCAGCAGGAAAGCCTGCAGCCCCCAGGTCTGTGGGTCTACGCAAGCGGTTCCCAAAGAGCTTTAGAACAAGGCATAATTTTCCCTGCTGGCTCCTTGGGCGTGGGACCCATTTCCAGCCGTATGGCCATTTTTGTGTCTGGCGCGGCGCCAAGTGGGAAAGGGTGCTTTTGAGGCTGGAGGCAGCAGGAAAGCCTGCAGCCCCCAGGTCTGTGGGGCTACGCAAGCTGTTCCCAAAGAGCTTTAGAACAAGGCATAGTTTTCCCTGCTGGCTCCTTGGGCGGGGGCTCTTCTCCAGCCGTATGGCCATTTTTGTGCGTGGCGCGGCGCAAAGTGGGAAAGGGTGGTTTTGAGGCTGAAGGCAGCAGGAAAGCCCGCAGCCCCCAGGTCTGTGGGGCTACGCAAGCGGTTCCCAAAGAGCTTTAGAACAAGGCATAGTTTTCCCTGCTTGCTCTTTTGGCCTGGGACACATATCCAGCCATAGGGCCATTTTTGTGTCTGGCGCGGCGCCAAGTGGGAAAGGGTGGTTTTGAGGCTGAAGGCAGCAGGAAAGCCTGCAGCCCCCAGGTCTGTGGGGCTACGGAAGCGGTTCCAAAAGAGCTTTAGAACAAGGCATAGTTTACCCTGCTGGCTCTTTGGGCGTGGGACCCATCTCCAGCCATAAGGCCATTTTTGTGCCTGGCGCGGCGCCAAGTGGGAAAGGGTGGTTTTGAGGCTGAAGGCAGCAGGAAAGCCTGCAGCCCCCAGGTCTGTGGGTCTACGCAAGCGGTTCCCAAAGAGCTTTAGAACAAGGCATAGTTTTCCCTGCTTGCTCTTTGGGACTGGGGCACATATCCAGCCATAGGGCCATTTTTGTGGCTGGCGCGGCGCCAAGTGGGAAAGGGTGGTGTCGAGGCTGAAGGTAGCAGGAAAGCCCACTGCCCCCAGGTCTGTAGGGCTACGCAAGTGGTTCCCGCAGAGCTTTAGAACAAGGCATATTTTTCCCTCCTGGCTCTTTGGACATGGGTCCCATCTCCAGCCATATGGCCATTTTTGTGCCTGGCGCGGCGCCAAGTGGGAAAGGGTGGTTTTGAGGCTGAAGGCAGCAGGAAAGCCTGCAGCCCCCAGGTCTGTGGGGCTACGCAAGCGGTTCCCAAAGAGCTTTAGAACAAGGCATAATTTTCCCTGCTGGCTCCTTGGGCGTGGGAGACATCTCCAGCCGTATGGCCATTTTTGTGTCTGGCGCGGCGCCAAGTGGGAAAGGGTGGTTTTGAGGCTGAAGGCAGCAGGAAAGCCTGCAGCCCCCAGGTCTGTGGGTCTACGCAAGCGGTTCCCAAAGAGCTTTAGAACAAGGCATAATTTTCCCTGCTGGCTCCTTGGGCGTGGGAGACATCTCCAGCCGTATGGCCATTTTTGTGTCTGGCGCGGCGCCAAGTGGGAAAGGGTGGTTTTGAGGCTGGAGGCAGCAGGAAAGCCTGCAGCCCCCAGGTCTGTGGGGCTACGCAAGCAGTTCCCAAAGAGCTTTAGAACAAGGCATAGTTTTCCCTGCTGGCTCTTTGGGCGTGGGACCCATCTCCAGCCACAGGGCCATTTTTGTGTCTGGCGCGGCGCCAAGTGGGAAAGGGTGGTTTTGAGGCTGAAGGCAGGAGGAAAGCCCGCAGCCCCCAGGTCTGTGGGGCTACGCAAGCGGTTCCCAAAGAGCTTTAGAACAAGGCATAATTTTCCCTGCTATCTCCTCGGGCGTGGGACCCATTTCCAGCCGTATGGCCATTTTTGTGCCTGGCGCGGCGCCAAGTGGGAAAGGGCGGTTTTGAGGCTGAAGGCAGCAGGAAAGCCTGCAGCCCCCAGGTCTGTGGGTCTACGCAAGCGGTTCCCAAAGAGCTTTAGAACAAGGCATAGTTTTCCCTGCCAGCTCCTTGGCCGTGGGACCCATCTCCAGCCGTATGGCCATTTTTGTGGCTGGCGCAGCGCCAAGTGGGAAAGGGTGGTGTTGAGGCTGAAGGCAGCAGGAAAGCCTGCAGCCCCCAGGTCTGTGGGGCTACGCAAGCGGTTCCCAAAGAGCTTTAGAACAAGGCATAATTTTCCCTGCTGGCTCCTTGGGCGTGGGACCCATTTCCAGCCGTATGGCCATTTTTGTGTCTGGCGCGGCGCCAAGTGGGAAAGGGTGGTTTTGAGGCTGGAGGCAGCAGGAAAGCCTGCAGCCCCCAGGTCTGTGGGGCTACGCAAGCTGTTCCCAAAGAGCTTTAGAACAAGGCAAAGTTTTCCCTGCTGGCTCTTTGGGCGTGGGACCCATCTCCAGCCATAGGGCCATTTTTGTGCCTGGCGCGGCGCCAAGTGGGAAAGTGTGGTTTTGAGGCTGAAGGCAGCAGGAAAGCCTGCAGCCCCCAGGTCTGTGGGGCTACGCAAGCGGTTCCCAAAGAGCTTTAGAACAAGGCATAATTTTCCCTGCTGGCTCCTTGTGTGTGAAACCCCTCTCCAGCCATATGGCCATTTTTGTGGCTGGCGCAGCGCCAAGTGGGAAAGGGTGGTTTTGAGGCTGAAGGCAGCAGGAAAGCCCGCAGCCCCCAGGTCTGTGGGGCTACGCAAGCGGTTCCCAAAGAGCTTTAGAACAAGGCATAGTTTTCCCTGCTTGCTCTTTTGGCCTGGGACACATATCCAGCCATAGGGCCATTTTTGTGTCTGGTGCGGTACCAAGTGGGAAAGGGTGGTTTTGAGGAAGAAGGCAGCAGGAAAGCCCGCAGCCCCCAGGTCTGTGGGGCTACGGAAGCGGTTCCCAAAGAGCTTTAGAACAAGGCATAATTTTTCCCTGCTGGCTCTTTGGGCGGGGGACCCATCTCCAGCCGTACTGCCATTTTTGTGCCTGGCGCGGCGCCAAGTGGGAAAGGGTGCTTTTGAGGCTGGAGGCAGCAGGAAAGCCTGCAGCCCCCAGGTCTGTGGGGCTACGCAAGCTGTTCCCAAAGAGCTTTAGAACAAGGCAAAGTTTTCCCTGCTGGCTCTTTGGGCGTGGGACCCATCTCCAGCCATAGGGCCATTTTTGTGCCTGGCGCGGCGCCAAGTAGGAAAGTGTGGTTTTGAGGCTGAAGGCAGCAGGAAAGCCTGCAGCCCCCAGGTCTGTGGGGCTACGCAAGCTGTTCCCAAAGAGCTTTAGAACAAGGCATAGTTTTCCCTGCTGGCTCCTTGGGCGGGGGCTCATCTCCAGCCATATGGCCATTTTTGTGGCTGGCGCGGCGCCAAGTGGGAAAGGGTGGTTTTGAGGCTGAAGGCAGCAGGAAAGCCCGCAGCCCCCAGGTCTGTGGGGCTACGCAAGCGGTTCCCAAAGAGCTTTAGAACAAGGCATAGTTTTCCCTGCTTGCTCTTTTGGCCTGGGACACATATCCAGCCATATGGCCATTTTTGTGTCTGGCGCGGCGCCAAGTGGGAAAGGGTGGTTTTGAGGCTGAAGGCAGCAGGAAAGCCCGCAGCCCCCAGGTCTGTGGGGCTATGGAAGCGGTTCCCAAAGAGCTTTAGAACAAGGCATAATTTTTCCCTGCTGGCTCTTTGGGCGGGGGACCCATCTCCAGCCGTACTGCCAATTTTGTGCCTCGCGCGGCGCCAAGTGGGAAAGTGTGGTTTTGAGGCTGAAGGCAGCAGGAAAGCCTGCAGCCCCCAGGTCTGTGGGGCTACGCAAGCGGTTCCCAAAGAGCTTTAGAACAAGGCATAATTTTCCCTGCTATCTCCTCGGGCGTGGGACCCATTTCCAGCCGTATGGCCATTTTTGTGCGTGGCGCGGCGCCAAGTGGGAAAGGGTGGTTTTGAGGCTGAAGGCAGCAGGAAAGCCCGCAGCCCCCAGGTCTGTGGGGCTACGCAAGCAGTTCCCACAGAGCTTTAGAACAAGGCATACTTTTCCCTGCTGGTTCTTTGGGCGTGGGACCCATCTCCAGCCATATGGCCATTTTTGTGGCTGGCGCGGTGCCAAGTGGGAAAGGGTGGTTTTGAGGCTGAAGGCAGCAGGAAAGCCTGCAGCCCCCAGGTCTGTGGGGCTACGCAAGCTGTTCCCAAAGAGCTTTAGAACAAGGCATAGTTTTCCCTCCTGGCTCCTTGGGCGGGGGCTCATCTCCAGCCATATGGCCATTTTTGTGCCTGGCGCGGCGCCAAGTGGGAAAGGGTGGTTTTGAGGCTGAAGGCAGCAGGAAAGCCCGCAGCCCCCAGGTCTGTGGGGCTACGCAAGCGGTTCCCAAAGAGCTTTAGAACAAGGCATAGTTTTCCCTGCTTGCTCTTTTGGCCTGGGACACATATCCAGCCATAGGGCCATTTTGGTGGCTGGTGCGGCGCCAAGTGGGAAAGGGTGCTTTTGAGGCTGAAGGCAGCAGGAAATCCCGCAGCCCCCAGGTCTGTGGGGCTACGCAAGCTGTTCCCAAAGAGCTTTAGAACAAGGCATAGTTTTCCCTCCTGGCTCTTTGGGCGTGGAACCATCTCCAGCCATATGGCCATTTTTGTGCCTGGCGCGGCGCCAAGTGGGAAAGGGTGGTTTTGAGGCTGAAGGTAGCAGGAAAGCCCGCTGCCCCCAGGTCTGTAGGGCTACGCAAGTGGTTCACGCAGAGCTTTAGAACAAGGCATATTTTTCCCTGCTGGCTCTTTGTACATGGGACCCATCTCCAGCCATATGGCCATTTTTGTGGCTGGCGCAGCGCCAACTGGGAAAGGGTGGTTTTGAGGCTGAAGGCAGCAGGAAAGCCTGCAGCCCCCAGGTCTGTGGGTCTACGCAAGTGGTTCCCAAAGAGCTTTAGAACAAGGCATAATTTTCCCTGCTGGCTCCTTGGGCGTGGGAGACATCTCCAGCCGTATGGCCATTTTTGTGTCTGGCGCGGCGCCAAGTGAGAAAGGGTGGTGTCGAGGCTGAAGGCAGCAGGAAAGCCCGCTGCCCCCAGGTCTGTAGGGCTACGCAAGTGGTTCACGCAGAGCTTTAGAACAAGGCATATTTTTCCCTGCTGGCTCTTTGTACATGGGACCCATCTCCAGCCATATGGCCATTTTTGTGGCTGGCGCGGCGCCAAGTGGGAAAGGGTGGTTTTGAGGCTGAAGGCGGCAGGAAAGCCCGCAGCCCCCAGGTCTGTGGGGCTACGCAAGCGGTTCCCAAAGGGCTTTAGAACAAGGCATAGTTTTCTCTGCTTGCTCTTTTGGCCTGGGACACATATCCAGCCAAAGGGCCATTTTTGTGCCTGGCGCGGCGCCAAGTGGGAAAGGGTGGTTTTGAGGCTGAAGGCAGCAGGAAAGCCTGCAGCCCCCAGGTTTTTGGGTCTACGCAAGCGGTTCCCAAAGAGCTTTAGAACAAGGCATAATTTTCCCTGCTGGCTCCTTGTGTGTGAAACCCCTCTCCAGCCATATGGCCATTTTTGTGGCTGGCGCAGCGCCAAGTGGGAAAGGGTGGTGTTGAGGCTGAAGGCAGCAGGAAAGCCTGCAGCCCCCAGGTCTGTGGGGCTACGCAAGCGGTACCCAAAGAGCTTTAGAACAAGGCATAATTTTCCCTGCTGGCTCCTTGGGCGTGGGACCCATTTCCAGCCGTATGGCCATTTTTGTGGCTGGCGCGGCGCCAAGTGGGAAAGTGTGGTTTTGACGCTGAAGGCAGCAGGAAAGCCTGCAGCCCCCAGGTCTGTGGGGCTACGCAAGCTGTTCCCAAAGAGCTTTAGAACAAGGCATAGTTTTCCCTGCTGGCTCCTTGGGCGGGGGCTCATCTCCAGCCATATGGCCATTTTTGTGCCTGGCGCGGCGCCAAGTGGGAAAGGGTGGTTTTGAGGCTGAAGGCAGCAGGAAAGCCCGCAGCCCCCACGTCTGTGGGGCTACGCAAGCGGTTCCCAAAGAGCTTTAGAACAAGGCATAGTTTTCCCTGCTTGCTCTTTTGGCCTGGGACACATATCCAGCCATAGGGCCATTTTTGTGTCTGGCGCGGCGCCAAGTGGGAAAGGGTGGTTTTGAGGAAGAAGGCAGCAGGAAAGCCTGCAGCCCCCAGGTCTGTGGGGCTACGGAAGCGGTTCCCAAAGAGCTTTAGAACAAGGCATAATTTTTCCCTGCTGGCTCTTTGGGCGGGGGACCCATCTCCAGCCGTACTGCCATTTTTGTGCGTGGCGCGGCGCCAAGTGGGAAAGGGTGCTTTTGAGGCTGGAGGCAGCAGGAAAGCCTGCAGCCCCCAGGTCTGTGGGGCTACGCAAGCTGTTCCCAAAGAGCTTTAGAACAAGGCAAAGTTTTCCCTGCTGGCTCTTTGGGCGTGGGACCCATCTCCAGCCATAGGGCCATTTTTGTGCCTGGCGCGGCGCCAAGTAGGAAAGTGTGGTTTTGAGGCTGAAGGCAGCAGGAAAGCCCGCAGCCCCCAGGTCTGTGGGGCTACGCAAGCGGTTCCCAAAGAGCTTTAGAACAAGGCATAGTTTTCCCTGCTTGCTCTTTTGGCCTGGGACACATATCCAGCCATAGGGCCATTTTTGTGGCTGGCGCGGCGCCAAGTGGGAAAGGGTGGTGTCGAGGCTGAAGGCAGCAGGAAAGCCCGCTGCCCCCAGGTCTGTAGGGCTACGCAAGTGGTTCACGCAGAGGTTTAGAACAAGGCATATTTTTCCCTGCTGGCTCTTTGTACATGGGACCCATCTCCAGCCATATGGCCATTTTTGTGGCTGGCGCGGTGCCAAGTGGGAAAGGGTGGTTTTGAGGCTGAAGGCGGCAGGAAAGCCGGCAGCCCCCAGGTCTGTGGGGCTACGCAAGCGGTTCCCAAAGGGCTTTAGAACAAGGCATAGTTTTCCCTGCTTGCTCTTTTGGCCTGGGACACATATCCAGCCATATGGCCATTTTTGTGTCTGGCGCGGCGCCAAGTGGGAAAGGGTGGTTTTGAGGCTGAAGGCAGCAGGAAAGCCCGCAGCCCCCAGGTCTGTGGGGCTATGGAAGCGGTTCCCAAAGAGCTTTAGAACAAGGCATAATTTTTCCCTGCTGGCTCTTTGGGCGTGGGACCCATCTCCAGCCGTACTGCCATTTTTGTGCCTGGCGCGGCGCCAAGTGGGAAAGGGTGGTGTCGAGGCTGAAGGCAGCAGGAAAGCCTGCAGCCCCCAGGTCTGTGGGGCTACGCAAGCTGTTCCCAAAGAGCTTTAGAACAAGGCATAGTTTTCCCTGCTGGCTCCTTGGGCGGGGGCTCTTCTCCAGCCGTACGGCCATTTTTGTGCGTGGCGCGGCGCAAAGTGGGAAAGGGTGGTTTTGAGGCTGAAGGCAGCAGGAAAGCCCGCAGCCCCCAGGTCTGTGGGGCTACGCAAGCGGTTCCCAAAGAGCTTTAGAACAAGGCATAGTTTTCCCTGCTTGCTCTTTTGGCCTGGGACACATATCCAGCCATAGGGCCATTTTTGTGGCTGGCGCGGCGCCAAGTGGGAAAGGGTGGTTTTGAGGCTGAAGGCAGCAGGAAAGCCCGCAGCCCCCAGGTCTGCGGGGCTACGGAAGCGGTTCCAAAAGAGCTTTAGAACAAGGCATAGTTTACCCTACTGGCTCTTTGGGCGTGGGACCCATCTCCAGCCATATGGCCATATTTGTGCCTGGCGCGGCGCCAAGTGGGAAAAGGTGGTTTTGAGGCTGAAGGCAGCAGGAAAGCCCGCAGCCCCCAGGTCTGTGGGGCTATGCAAGCGGTTCCCAAAGAGCTTTAGAACAAGGCATAGTTTTCCCTGCTTGCTCTTTGGGACTGGGACACATATCCAGCCATAGGGCCATTTTTGTGGCTGGCGCGGCGCCAAGTGGGAAAGGGTGGTGTCGAGGCTGAAGGTAGCAGGAAAGCCCACTGCCCCCAGGTCTGTAGGGCTACGCAAGTGGTTCCCGCAGAGCTTTAGAACAAGGCATATTTTTCCCTGCTGGCTCTTTGGACATGGGTCCCATCTCCAGCCATATGGCCATTTTTGTGCCTGGCGCGGCGCCAAGTGGGAAAGGGTGGTTTTGAGGCTGAAGGCAGCAGGAAAGCCTGCAGCCCCCAGGTCTGTGGGTCTACGCAAGCGGTTCCCAAAGAGCTTTAGAACAAGGCATAATTTTCCCTGCTGGCTCCTTGGGCGTGGGAGACATCTCCAGCCGTATGGCCATTTTTGTGTCTGGCGCGGCGCCAAGTGGGAAAGGGTGGTTTTGAGGCTGGAGGCAGCAGGAAAGCCTGCAGCCCCCAGGTCTGTGGGGCTACGCAAGCAGTTCCCAAAGAGCTTTAGAACAAGGCATAATTTTCCCTGCTGGCTCTTTGGGCGTGGGACCCATCTCCAGCCACAGGGCCATTTTTGTGTCTGGCGCAGCGCCAAGTGGGAAAGGGTGGTTTTGAGGCTGAAGGCAGCAGGAAAGCCCGCAGCCCCCAGGTCTGTGGGGCTACGCAAGCGGTTCCCAAAGAGCTTTAGAACAAGGCATAATTTTCCCTGCTATCTCCTCGGGCGTGGGACCCATTTCCAGCCGTATGGCCATTTTTGTGCCTGGCGCGGCGCCAAGTGGGAAAGGGTGGTTTTGAGGCTGAAGGCAGCAGGAAAGCCCGCAGCCCCCAGGTCTGTGGGGCTACGCAAGCAGTTCCCACAGAGCTTTAGAACAAGGCATACTTTTCCCTGCCGGTTCTTTGGGCGTGGGACCCATCTCCAGCCATATGGCCATTTTTGTGGCTGGCGCGGCGCCAAGTGGGAAAGGGTGGTTTTGAGGCTGAAGGCAGCAGGAAAGCCTGCAGCCCCCAGGTCTGTGGGGCTACGCAAGCTGTTCCCAAAGAGCTTTAGAACAAGGCATAGTTTTCCCTCCTGGATCTTTGGGCGTGGAACCATCTCCAGCCATATGGCCATTTTTGTGCCTGGCGCGGCGCCAAGTGGGAAAGGGTGGTGTCGAGGCTGAAGGCAGCAGGAAAGCCCGCTGCCCCCAGGTCTGTAGGGCTACGCAAGTGGTTCACGCAGAGCTTTAGAACAAGGCATATTTTTCCCTGCTGGCTCTTTGTACATGGGACCCATCTCCAGCCATATGGCCATTTTTGTGCCTGGCGCGGCGCCAAGTGGGAAAGGGTGGTTTTGAGGCTGAAGGCAGCAGGAAAGCCCGTAGCCCCCAGGTCTGTGGGGCTACGCAAGCGGTTCCCAAAGAGCTTTAGAACAAGGCATAGTTTTCTCTGCTTGCTCCTTTGGCCTGGGACACATATCCAGCCAAAGGGCCATTTTTGTGCCTGGCGCGGCGCCAAGTGGGAAAGGGTGGTTTTGAGGCTGAAGGCAGCAGGAAAGCCTGCAGCCCCCAGGTTTTTGGGTCTACGCAAGCGGTTCCCAAAGAGCTTTAGAACAAGGCATAATTTTCCCTGCTGGCTCCTTGTGTGTGAAACCCCTCTCCAGCCATATGGCCATTTTTGTGGCTGGCGCGGCGCCAAGTGGGAATGGGTGGTTTTGAGGCTGAAGGCAGCAGGAAAGCCTGCAGCCCCCAGGTCTGTGGGGCTACGCAAGCTGTTCCCAAAGAGCTTTAGAACAAGGCATAATTTTCCCTGCTGGCTCCTTGGGCGGGGGCTCATCTCCAGCCATATGGCCATTTTTGTGGCTGGCGCGGCGCCAAGTGGGAAAGGGTGGTTTTGAGGCTGAAGGCAGCAGGAAAGCCCGCAGCCCCCAGGTCTGTGGGGCTACGCAAGCGGTTCCCAAAGAGCTTTAGAACAAGGCATAGTTTTCCCTGCGTGCTCTTTTGGCCTGGGACACATATCCAGCCATATGGCCATTTTTGTGTCTGGCGCGGCGCCAAGTGGGAAAGGGTGGTTTTGAGGCTGAAGGCAGCAGGAAAGCCCGCAGCCCCCAGGTCTGTGGGGCTATGGAAGCGGTTCCCAAAGAGCTTTAGAACAAGGCATAATTTTTCCCTGCTGGCTCTTTGGGCGGGGGACCCATCTCCAGCCATAAGGCCATTTTTGTGCCTGGCGCGGCGCCAAGTGGGAAAGGGCGGTTTTGAGGCTGAAGGCAGCAGGAAAGCCTGCAGCCCCCAGGTCTGTGGGTCTACGCAAGCGGTTCCCAAAGAGCTTTAGAACAAGGCATAGTTTTCCGTGCCAGCTCCTTGGCCGTGGGACCCATCTCCAGCCGTATGGCCATTTTTGTGCCTGGCGCGGCTCCATGTGGGAAAGGGTGGTTTTGAGGCTGAAGGCAGCAGGAAAGCCTGCAGCCCCCAGGTCTGTGGGGCTACGCAAGCTGTTCCCAAAGAGCTTTAGAACAAGGCATAGTTTTCCCTGCAGGCTCCTTGGGCGGGGGCTCATCTCCAGCCATATGGCCATATTTGTGCCTGGCGCGGTGCCAAGTGGGAAAAGGTGGTTTTGAGGCTGAAGGCAGCAGGAAAGCCCGCAGCCCCCAGGTCTGTGGGGCTATGCATGCGGTTCCCAAAGAGCTTTAGAACAAGGCATAATTTTCCCTGCTTGCTCTTTGGGACTGGGACACATATCCAGCCATAGGGCCTTTTTTGTGGCTGGCGCGGCGCCAAGTGGGAAAGGGTGGTTTTGAGGCTGAAGGTAGCAGGAAAGCCCACTGCCCCCAGGTCTGTAGGGCTACGCAAGTGGTTCCCGCAGAGCTTTAGAACAAGGCATATTTTTCCCTGCTGGCTCTTTGGACATGGGTCCCATCTCCAGCCATATGGCCATTTTTGTGCCTGGCGCGGCGCCAAGTGGGAAAGGGTGGTTTTGAAGCTGAAGGCAGCAGGAAAGCCTGCAGCCCCCAGGTCTGTGGGTCTACGCAAGCGGTTCCCAAAGAGCTTTAGAACAAGGCATACTTTTCCCTGCTGGTTCTTTGGGCGTGGGACCCATCTCCAGCCATATGGCCATTTTTGTGGCTGGCGCGGTGCCAAGTGGGAAAGGGTGGTTTTGAGGCTGAAGGCAGCAGGAAAGCCTGCAGCCCCCAGGTCTGTGGGGCTACGCAAGCTGTTCCCAAAGAGCTTTAGAACAAGGCATAGTTTTCCCTCCTGGCTCTTTGGGCGTGGAACCATCTCCAGCTATATGGCCATTTTTGTGCCTGGCGCGGCGCCAAGTGGGAAAGGGTGGTGTCGAGGCTGAAGGCAGCAGGAAAGCCCGCTGCCCCCAGGTCTGTAGGGCTACGCAAGTGGTTCACGCAGAGCTTTAGAACAAGGCATATTTTTCCCTGCTGTCTCTTTGTACATGGGACCCATTTCCAGCCGTATGGCCATTTTTGTGGCTGGCGCGGCGCCAAGTGGGAAAGGTTGCTTTTGAGGCTGGAGGCAGCAGGAAAGCCTGCAGCCCCCAGGTCTGTGGGGCTACGCAAGCAGTTCCCAAAGAGCTTTAGAACAAGGCAAAGTTTTCCCTGCTGGCTCTTTGGGCGTGGGACCCATCTCCAGCCATATGGCCATTTTTGTGCCTGGCGCGGCGCCAAGTGGGAAAGTGTGGTTTTGAGGCTGAAGGCAGCAGGAAAGCCTGCAGCCCCCAGGTCTGTGGGGCTACGCAAGCTGTTCCCAAAGAGCTTTAGAACAAGGCATAGTTTTCCCTCCTGGCTCCTTGGGCGGGGGCTCATCTCCAGCCATATGGCCATTTTTTTGGCTGGCGCGGCGCCAAGTGGGAAAGGGTGGTTTTGAGGCTGAAGGCAGCAGGAAAGCCCGCAGCCCCCACATCTGTGGGGCTACGCAAGCGGTTCCCAAAGAGCTTTAGAACAAGGCATAGTTTTCCCTGCTTGCTCTTTTGGCCTGGGGCACATATCCAGCCATAGGGCCATTTTTGTGTCTGGCGCGGCGCCAAGTGGGAAAGGGTGGTTTTGAGGAAGAAGGCAGCAGGAGAGCCCGCAGCCCCCAGGTCTGTGGGGCTACGGAAGCGGTTCCCAAAGAGCTTTAGAACAAGGCATAATTTTTCCCTGCTGGCTCTTTGGGCGGGGGACCCATCTCCAGCCGTACTGCCATTTTTGTGCCTGGCGCGGCGCCAAGTGGGAAAGGGTGGTTTTGAGGCTGAAGGCAGCAGGAAAGCCTGCAGCCCCCAGGTCTGTGGGGCTACGCAAGCTGTTCCCAAAGAGCTTTAGAACAAGGCATAGTTTTCCCTGCTGGCTCCTTGGGCGGGGGCTCTTCTCCAGCCATATGGCCATTTTTGTGCGTGGCGCGGCGCAAAGTGGGAAAGGGTGGTTTTGAGGCTGAAGGCAGCAGGAAAGCCCGCAGCCCCCAGGTCTGTGGGGCTACGCAAGCGGTTCCCAAAGAGCTTTAGAACAAGGCATAGTTTTCCCTGCTTGCTCTTTTGGCCTGGGACACATATCCAGCCATAGGGCCATTTTTGTGGCTGGCGCGGCGCCAAGTGGGAAAGGGTGGTTTTGAGGCTGAAGGCAGCAGGAAAGCCTGCAGCCCCCAGGTCTGTGGGGCTACGGAAGCGCTTCCCAAAGAGCTTTAGAACAAGGCATAGTTTACCCTACTGGCTCTTTGGGCGTGGGAACCATCTCCAGCCATAAGGCCATTTTTGTGCCTGGCGCGGCGCCAAGTGGGAAAGGGCGGTTTTGAGGCTGAAGGCAGCAGGAAAGCCTGCAGCCCCCAGGTCTGTGGGTCTACGCAAGCGGTTCCCAAAGAGCTTTAGAACAAGGCATAGTTTTCCCTGCCAGCTCCTTGGCCGTGGGACCCATCTCCAGCCGTATGGCCATTTTTGTGCCTGGCGCGGCACCTAATGGGAAAGGGTGGTGTCGAGGCTGAAGGCAGCAGGAAAGCCCGCAGCCCCCAGGTCTGTGGGGCTACGCAAGCTGTTCCCAAAGAGCTTTAGAACAAGGCATAGTTTTCCCTGCAGGCTCCTTGGGCGGGGTCTCATCTCCAGCCATATGGCCATTTTTGTGCGTGGCGTGGCGCCAAGTGGGAAAGGGTGGTTTTGAGGCTGAAGGCAGCAGGAAAGCCCGCAGCCCCCAGGTCTGTGGGGCTACGCAAGAGGTTCCCAAAGAGCTTTAGAACAAGGCATAATTTTCCCTGCTTGCTCTTTAGGACTGGGACACATATCCAGCCATAGGGCCATTTTTGTGGCTGGCGCGGCGCCAAGTGGGAAAGGGTGGTGTCGAGCCTGAAGGTAGCAGGAAAGCCCACTGCCCCCAGGTCTGTAGGGCTACGCAAGTGGTTCCCGCAGAGCTTTAGAACAAGGCATATTTTTCCCTGCTGGCTCTTTGGACATGGGACCCATCTCCAGCCATATGGCCATTTTTGTGCCTGGCGCGGCGCCAATTGGGAAAGGGTGGTTTTGAGGCTGAAGGCAGCAGGAAAGCCTGCAGCCCCCAGGTCTGTGGGGCTACGGAAGCGGTTCCCAAAGAGCTTTAGAACAAGGCATAATTTTTCCCTGCTGGCTCTTTTGGCGGGGGACCCATCTCCAGCCGTACGGCCATTTTTGTGGCTGGCGCGGCGCCAAGTGGGAAAGGGTGGTTTTGAGGCTGAAGGCAGCAGGAAAGCCTGCAGCCCCCAGGTCTGTGGGGCTACGCAAGCTGTTCCCAAAGAGCTTTAGAACAAGGCATAGTTTTCCCTCCTGGCTCTTTGGGCGTGGAATGATCTCCAGCCATATGGCCATTTTTGTGCCTGGCGCGGCGCCAAGTGGGAAAGGGTGGTGTCGAGGCTGAAGGTAGCAGGAAAGCCCGCTGCCCCCAGGTCTGTAGGGCTACGCAAGTGGTTCACGCAGAGCTTTAGAACAAGGCATATTTTTCCCTGCTGGCTCTTTGTACATGGGACCCATCTCCAGCCATATGGCCATTTTTGTGCCTGGCGCGGCGCCAAGTGGGAAAGGGTGGTTTTGAGGCTGAAGGCAGCAGGAAAGCCCGTAGCCCCCAGGTCTGTGGGGCTACGCAAGCGGTTCCCAAAGAGCTTTAGAACAAGGCATAGTTTTCTCTGCTTGCTCTTTTGGCCTGGGACACATATCCAGCCATATGGCCATTTTTGTGGCTGGCGCAGCGCCAAGTGGGAAAGGGTGGTGTTGAGGCTGAAGGCAGCAGGAAAGCCTGCAGCCCCCAGGTCTGTGGGTCTACGCAAGCGGTTCCCAAAGAGCTTTAGAACAAGGCATAATTTTCCCTGCTGGCTCCTTGGGCGGGGCACCCATTTCCAGCCGTATGGCCATTTTTGTGTCTGGCGCGGCGCCAAGTGGGAAAGGGTGGTTTTGAGGCTGGAGGCAGCAGGAAAGCCTGCAGCCCCCAGGTCTGTGGGGCTATGCAAGCAGTTCCCAAAGAGCTTTAGAACAAGGCAAAGTTTTCCCTGCTGGCTCTTTGGGCGTGGGACCCATCTCCAGCCATAGGGCCATTTTTGTGCCTGGCGCGGCGCCAAGTGGGAAAGGGTGGTGTCAAGGCTGAAGGCAGCAGGAAAGCCTGCAGCCCCCAGGTCTGTGGGGCTACGCAAGCTGTTCCCAAAGAGCTTTAGAACAAGGCATAGTTTTCCCTGCTGGCTCCTTGGGCGGGGGCTCATCTCCAGCCATATGGCCATTTTTGTGGCTGGCGCGGCGCCAAGTGGGAAAGGGTGGTTTTGAGGCTGAAGGCAGCAGGAAAGCCCGCAGCCCCCAGGTCTGTGGGGCTACGCAAGCGGTTCCCAAAGAGCTTTAGAACAAGGCATAGTTTTCCCTGCTTGCTCTTTTGGCCTGGGACACATATCCAGCCATAGGGCCATTTTTGTGTCTGGCGCGGCGCCAAGTGGGAAAGGGTGGTTTTGAGGCTGAAGGCAGCAGGAAAGCCTGCAGCCCCCAGGTCTGTGGGGCTACGGAAGCGGTTCCCAAAGAGCTTTAGAACAAGGCATAATTTTTCCCTGCTGGCTCTTTGGGCGGGGGACCCATCTCCAGCCGTATGGCCATTTTTGTGCCTGGCGCGACGCCAAGTGGGAAAGGGTGGTGTCGAGGCTGAAGGCAGCAGGAAAGCCTGCAGCCCCCAGGTCTGTGGGGCTACGGAAGCGGTTCCAAAAGAGCTTGAGAACAAGGCATAGTTTACCCTACTGGCTCTTTGGCCATGGGACCCATCTCCAGCCGTATGGCCATTTTTGTGCCTGGCGCGGCTCCATGTGGGAAAGGGTGGTGTCGAGGCTGAAGGCAGCAGGAAAGCCTGCAGCCCCCAGGTCTGTGGGGCTACGCAAGCTGTTCCCAAAGAGCTTTAGAATAAGGCATAGTTTTCCCTGCAGGCTCCTTGGGCGGGGGCTCATCTCCAGCCATATGGCCATTTTTGTGCGTGGCGCGGCGCCAAGTGGGAAAGGGTGGTTTTGAGGCTGAAGGCAGCAGGAAAGCCTGCAGCCCCCAGGTCTGTGGGGCTACGCAAGCGGTTCCCAAAGAGCTTTAGAACAAGGCATAGTTTTCCCTGCTTGCTCTTTTGGCCTGGGACACATATCCAGCCATAGGGCCATTTTTGTGCCTGGCGCGGCGCCAAGTGGGAAAGGGTGGTGTGGAGGCTGAAGGTAGCAGGAAAGCCCACTGCCCCCAGGTCTGTAGGGCTACGCAAGTGGTTCCCGCAGAGCTTTAGAACAAGGCATATTTTTCCCTGCTGGCTCTTTGGACATGGGACCCATCTCCAGCCATATGGCCATTTTTGTGGCTGGCGCGGCGCCAAGTGGGAAAGGGTGGTTTTGAGGCTGAAGGCAGCAGGAAAGCCTGCAGCCCCCAGGTCTGTGGGGCTACGCAAGCGGTTCCCAAAGAGCTTTAGAACAAGGCATAATTTTTCCCTGCTTGCTCTTTGGGCGGGGGACCCATCTCCAGCCGTACGGCCATTTTTGTGCCTGGCGCGGCGCCAAGTGGGAAAGGGTGGTGTCGAGGCTGAAGGCAGCAGGAAAGCCTGCAGCCCCCAGGTCTGTGGGGCTACGCAAGCTGTTCCCAAAGAGCTTTAGAACAAGGCATAGTTTTCCCTCCTGGCTCCTTGGGCGGGGGCTCATCTCAGGCCATATGGCCATTTTTGTGCCTGGCGCGGCGCCAAGTGGGAAAGGGTGTTGTCGAGGGTGAAGGCAGCAGCAAAGGTCGCAGGCACCAGGTCTGTGGGGCTACGCAAGCGGTTCCCAAAGAGCTTTAGAACAAGGCATAGTTTACCCTACTGGCTCTTTGGGCGTGGGAACCATCTCCAGCCATAAGGCCATTTTTGTGCCTGGCGCGGCGCCAAGTGGGAAAGGGCGGTTTTGAGACTGAAGGCAGCAGGAAAGCCTGCAGCCCCCAGGTCTGTGGGGCTACGCAAGCGGTTCCCAAAGAGCTTTAGAACAAGGCATAGTTTTCCTTGCTGGGTCTTTGGACATGGGACCCATCTCCAGCCGTATGGCCATTTTTGTGCCTGGCGCGGCACCTAATGGGAAAGGGTGTTGTCAAGGCTGAAGGCAGCAGGAAAGCCTGCAGCCCCCAGGTCTGTGGGGCTACGCAAGCTGTTCCCAAAGAGCTTTAGAACAAGGCATAGTTTTCCCTGCAGGCTCCTTGGGCGGGGGCTCATCTCCAGCCATATGGCCATTTTTGTGCGTGGCGCGGCGCCAAGTGGGAAAGGGTGGTTTTGAGGCTGAAGGCAGCAGGAAAGCCTGCAGCCCCCAGGTCTGTGGGTCTACGCAAGCGGTTCCCAAAGAGCTTTAGAACAAGGCATAGTTTTCCCTGCTTGCTCTTTTGGCCTGGGACACATATCCAGCCATAGGGCCATTTTTGTGCCTGGCGCGGCGCCAAGTGGGAAAGGGTGGTGTCGAGGCTGAAGGTAGCAGGAAAGCCCACTGCCCCCAGGTCTGTAGGGCTACGCAAGTGGTTCCCGCAGAGCTTTAGAACAAGGCATATTTTTCCCTGCTGGCTCTTTGGACATGGGACCCATCTCCAGCCATATGGCCATTTTTGTGCCTGGCGCGGCGCCAAGTGGGAAAGGGTGGTTTTGAGGCTGAAGGCAGCAGGAAAGCCTGCAGCCCCCAGGTCTGTGGGGCTACGCAAGCGCTTCCCAAAGAGCTTTAGAACAAGGCATAATTTTTCCCTGCTTGCTCTTTGGGCGGGGGACCCATCTCCAGCCGTACGGCCATTTTTGTGCCTGGCGCGGCGCCAAGTGGGAAAGGGTGGTGTCGAGGCTGAAGGCAGCAGGAAAGCCTGCAGCCCCCAGGTCTGTGGGGCTACGCAAGCTGTTCCCAAAGAGCTTTAGAACAAGGCATAGTTTTCCCTGCTGGCTCCTTGGGCGGGGGCTCATCTCAGGCCATATGGCCATTTTTGTGCCTGGCGCGGCGCCAAGTGGGAAAGGGTGTTGTCGAGGGTGAAGGCAGCAGCAAAGGTCGCAGGCACCAGGTCTGTGGGGCTACGCAAGCGGTTCCCAAAGAGCTTTAGAACAAGGCATAGTTTTCCCTGCTGGCTCTTTTGGCCTGGGACCCATATCCAGCCATAGGGCCATTTTTGTGTCTGGCGCGGCGCCAAGTGGGAAAGGGTGGTTTTGAGGCTGAAGGCAGCAGGAAAGCCTGTAGCCCCCAGGTCTGTGGGGTTACGCAAGCGGTTCCCAAAGAGCTTTAGAACAAGGCATAGTTTACCCTACTGGCTCTTTGGGCGTGGGAACCATCTCCAGCCATAAGGCCATTTTTGTGCCTGGCGCGGCGCCAAGTGGGAAAGGGCGGTTTTGAGACTGAAGGGAGCAGGAAAGCCCGCAGCCCCCAGGTCTGTGGGTCTACGCAAGCGGTTCCCAAAGAGCTTTAGAACAAGGCATAGTTTTCCCTGCTGGGTCTTTGGGCGTGGAACGATCTCCAGCCATATGGCCATTTTTGTGCCTGGCGCGGCGCCAAGTGGGAAAGGGTGGTGTCGAGGCTGAAGGTAGCAGGAAAGCCCGCTGCCCCCAGGTCTGTAGGGCTACGCAAGCGGTTCCCAAAGAGCTTTAGAACAAGGCATAGTTTTCTCTGCTTGCTCTTTTGGCCTGGGACACATATCCAGCCATAGGGCCATTTTTGTGCCTGGCGCGGCGCCAAGTGGGAAAGGGTGGTTTTGAGGCTGAAGGCAGCAGGAAAGCCTGCAGCCCCCAGGTTTTTGGGTCTACGCAAGCGGTTCCCAAAGAGCTTTAGAACAAGGCATAATTTTCCCTGCTGGCTCCTTGTGTGTGAAACCCCTCTCCAGCCATATGGCCATTTTTGTGGCTGGCGCAGCGCCAAGTGGGAAAGGGTGGTTTTGAGGCTGAAGGCAGCAGGAAAGCCTGCAGCCCCCAGGTCTGTGGGTCTACGCAAGCGGTTCCCGCAGAGCTTTAGAACAAGGCATAATTTTCCCTGCTGGCTCCTTGGGCGGGGCACCCATTTCCAGCCGTATGGCCATTTTTGTGTCTGGCGCGGCGCCAAGTGGGAAAGGGTGGTTTTGAGGCTGGAGGCAGCAGGAAAGCCTGCAGCCCCCAGGTCTGTGGGGCTATGCAAGCAGTTGCCAAAGAGCTTTAGAACAAGGCAAAGTTTTCCCTGCTGGCTCTTTGGGCGTGGGACCCATCTCCAGCCATAGGGCCATTTTTGTGCCTGGCGCGGCGCCAAGTGGGAAAGGGTGGTGTCGAGGCTGAAGGCAGCAGGAAAGCCTGCAGCCCCCAGGTCTGTGGGGCTACGCAAGCTGTTCCCAAAGAGCTTTAGAACAAGGCATAGTTTTCCCTGCTGGCTCCTTGGGCGGGGGCTCATCTCCAGCCGTATGGCCATTTTTGTGGCTGGCGCGGCGCCAAGTGGGAAAGGGTGGTTTTGAGGCTGAAGGCAGCAGGAAAGCCCGCAGCCCCCAGGTCTGTGGGGCTACGCAAGCGGTTCCCAAAGAGCTTTAGAACAAGGCATAGTTTTCCCTGCTTGCTCTTTTGGCCTGGGACACATATCCAGCCATAGGGCCATTTTTGTGACTGGCGCGGCGCCAAGTGGGAAAGGGTGGTTTTGAGGCTGAAGGCAGCAGGAAAGCCTGCAGCCCCCAGGTCTGTGGGGCTACGGAAGCGGTTCCCAAAGAGCTTTAGAACAAGGCATAATTTTTCCCTGCTGGCTCTTTGGGCGGGGGACCCATCTCCAGCCGTACTGCCATTTTTGTGCCTGGCGCGGCGCCAAGTGGGAAAGGGTGGTGTCGAGGCTGAAGGCAGCAGGAAAGCCTGCAGCCCCCAGGTCTGTGGGGCTACGGAAGCGGTTCTAAAAGAGCTTGAGAACAAGGCATAGTTTACCCTACTGGCTCTTTGGCCATGGGACCCATCTCCAGCCGTATGGCCATTTTTGTGCCTGGCGCGGCTCCATGTGGGAAAGGGTGGTGTCGAGGCTGAAGGCAGCAGGAAAGCCTGCAGCCCCCAGGTCTGTGGGGCTACGCAAGCTGTTCCCAAAGAGCTTTAGAATAAGGCATAGTTTTCCCTGCAGGCTCCTTGGGCGGGGGTTCATCTCCAGCCATATGGCCATTTTTGTGCGTGGCGCGGCGCCAAGTGGGAAAGGGTGGTTTTGAGGCTGAAGGCAGCAGGAAAGCCTGCAGCCCCCAGGTCTGTGGGGCTACGCAAGAGGTTCCCAAAGAGCTTTAGAACAAGGCATAGTTTTCCCTGCTTGCTCTTTTGGCCTGGGACACATATCCAGCCATACGGCCATTTTTGTGCCTGGCGCGGCGCCAAGTGGGAAAGGGTGGTGTCGAGGCTGAAGGCAGCAGGAAAGCCTGCAGCCCCCAGGTCTGTGGGGCTACGCAAGCTGTTCCCAAAGAGCTTTAGAACAAGGCATAGTTTTCCCTCCTGGCTCCTTGGGCGGGGGCTCATCTCAGGCCATATGGCCATTTTTGTGCCTGGCGCGGCGCCAAGTGGGAAAGGGTGTTGTCGAGGGTGAAGGCAGCAGCAAAGGTCGCAGGCACCAGGTCTGTGGGGCTACGCAAGCGGTTCCCAAAGAGCTTTAGAACAAGGCATAGTTTACCCTACTGGCTCTTTGGGCGTGGGAACCATCTCCAGCCATAAGGCCATTTTTGTGCCTGGCGCGGCGCCAAGTGGGAAAGGGCGGTTTTGAGACTGAAGGCAGCAGGAAAGCCTGCAGCCCCCAGGTCTGTGGGGCTACGCAAGCGGTTCCCAAAGAGCTTTAGAACAAGGCATAGTTTTCCTTGCTGGGTCTTTGGACATGGGACCCATCTCCAGCCGTATGGCCATTTTTGTGCCTGGCGCGGCACCTAATGGGAAAGGGTGTTGTCAAGGCTGAAGGCAGCAGGAAAGCCTGCAGCCCCCAGGTCTGTGGGGCTACGCAAGCTGTTCCCAAAGAGCTTTAGAACAAGGCATAGTTTTCCCTGCAGGCTCCTTGGGCGGGGGCTCATCTCCAGCCATATGGCCATTTTTGTGGCTGGCGCGGCGCCAAGTGGGAAAGGGTGGTTTTGAGGCTGAAGGCAGCAGGAAAGCCCGCAGCCCCCAGATCTGTGGGGCTATGCAAGCGGTTCCCAAATAGCTTTAGAACAAGGCATAGTTTTCCCTGCTGGCTCTTTGGGCCTGGGACCCATATCCAGCCATAGGGCCATTTTTGTGCCTGGCGCGGCGCCAAGTGGGAAAGGGTGGTTTTGAGGCTGAAGACAGCAGGAAAGCCCGCAGCCCCCAGGTCTGTGGGGCTACGCAAGCGGTTCCCAAAGAGCTTTAGAACAAGGTGTAATTTTCCCTGCTGGCTCTTTGGGCGTGGGACCCATTTCCAGCCGTATGGCCTTTTTTGTGGCTGGCGCGGTGCCAAGTGTGAAAGGGTGGTTTTCTGAGGCTGAAGGCAGTAGGAAAGCCTGCAGCCCCCAGGTCTGTGGGGCTACGCAAGAGGTTCCCAAAGAGCTTTAGAACAAGGCATAGTTTTCCCTGCTTGCTCTTTGGGCGTGGGACCCATCTGCAGCCATAGGGCATTTTTGTGGCTGGCGCGGCGCCAAGTGGGAAAGGGTGGTTTTCTGAGGCTGAAGGCAGCAGGAAAGCCTGCAGCCCCCAGGTCTGTGGGGCTACGCAAGAGGTTCCCAAAGAGCTTTAGAACAAGGCATAGTTTTCCCTGCTGGCCCTTTGGGCGGGGGACCCATCTCCAGCCATATGGCCATTTTTGTGCCTGCAACGGCTGCAAGTGGGAAAGGGTGGTGTCGAGGCTGAAGGCAGCAGGAAAGCCTGCAGCCCCCAGGTCTGTGGGTGCTACGCAAGCGGTTCCCAAAGAGCTTTAGAACAAGGCATAATTTTCCCTGCCAGCTCCTTGGGCGTGGGACACATCTCCAGCCGTATGGCCATTATTGTTTCTGGCGCGGTGCCAAGTGGGAAAGGGTGGTTTTGAGGCTGAAGGCAGCAGGAAAGCCCGCAGCCCCCAGGTCTGTGGGGCTATGCAAGCGGTTCCCAAAGAGCTTTAGAACAAGGCATAGTTTTCCCTGCTGGCTCCTTGGGCGGGGGACTAATCTCCAGCCGTATGGCCATTTTTGTGCCTGCAACGGCTCCAAGAGGGAAAGGGTTGTGTCGAGGCTGAAGGCAGCAGGAAAGCCCGCAGCCCCCAGATCTGTGGGGCTATGCAAGCGGTTCCCAAATAGCTTTAGAACAAGACATAGTTTTCCCTGCTGGCTCTTCGGGCCTGGGACCCATATCCAGCCATAGGGCCATTTTTGTGCCTGGCGCGGCGCCAAGTGGGAAAGGGTGGTGTCGAGGCTGAAGGTAGCAGGAAATCCCGCTGCCCCCAGGTCTGTAGGGCTACGCAAGTGGTTCCCGCAGAGCTTTAGAACAAGGCATAGTTTTCCCTGCTGGCTCCTTGTGTGGGGGTCATCTCCAGCCATATGGCCATTTTTGTGCCTGGCGCGGCGCCAAGTGGGAAAGGGTGGTTTTGAGGCTGAAGGCAGCAGGAAAGCCCGCAGCCCCCAGGTCTGTGGGGCTATGCAAGCGGTTCCCAAAGAGCTTTAGAACAAGGCATAATTTTCCCTGCTTGCTCTTTTGGCCTGGGACACTTATCCAGCCATAGGGCCATTTTTGTGCCTGGCACGGCCCCAAGTGGTAAAGGGTGGTTTTGAGGCTGAAGGCAGCAGGAAAGCCCACTGCCCCCAGGTCTGTAGGGGTACGCAAGTGGTTCACGCAGAGCTTTAGAACAAGGCATAGTTTTCCCTGCTGGCTCTTTGGACATGGGACCCATCTCCAGCCATATGGTCATTTTTGTGCCTGGCGCGGCGCCAAGTGGGAAAGGGTGGTTTTGAGGCTGAAGACAGCAGGAAAGCCCGCAGCCCCCAGGTCTGTGGGGCTACGGAAGCGGTTCCCAAAGAGCTTTAGAACAAGGCATAGTTTTCCCTGCTGGCTCCTTGGGCAGGGGACCCATCTCCAGCCGTATGGCCATTTTTGTGCCTGGCGCGGGTCCATGTGGGAAAGGGTGGTTTTGAGGCTGAAGGCAGCAGGAAAGCCTGCAGCCCCCAGGTCTGTGGGGCTACGTAAGCGGTTCCCAAAGAGCTTTAGAACAAGGCATAGTTTTCCCTGCTGGCTCTTTGGGCGTGGGACCCATCTCCAGCCATAGGGCCATTTTTGTGGCTGGCGCGGCGCCAAGTGGGAAAGGATGGTGTCGAGGCTGAAGGCAGCAGGAAAGCCCGCAGCCCGCAGGTCTGTGGGGCTACGCAAGCGCTTCCCAAAGAGCTTTAGAACAAGGCATAGTTTTCCCTGCTGGCTCCTTGGGCGGGGGACTCATCTCCAGCCGTATGGCCATTTTTGTGCCTGCAACGGCTCCAAGTGGGAAAGGGTGGTGTCGAGGCTGAAGGCAGCAGGAAAGCCCGCAGCCCCCAGGTCTGTGGGGCTACGCAAGCTGTTCCCAAAGAGCTTTAGAACAAGGCATAGTTTACCCTGCTGGCTCTTTGGGCGTGGGACCCATCTCCAGCCGTATGGCCATTTTTGTGCCTGGCGCGGGGCCAAGTGGGAAAGGGTGGTGTCGAGGGTGAAGGCAGCAGCAAAGGTCGCAGGCACCAGGTCTGTGGGGCTACGTATGCGGTTCCCAAAGAGCTTTAGAACAAGGCATAGTTTTCCCTGCTGGCTCTTTGGGCGTGGGACCCATCTCCAGCCATATGGCCATTTTTGTGCCTGGCGCGGCGCCAAGTGGGAAAGGGTGGTGTCGAGGCTAAAGGCAGTATGAAAGCCTGCAGCCCCCAGGTCTGTGGGGCTATGCAAGCGGTTCCCAAAGAGCTTTAGAACAAGGCATAGTTTTCCGTGCTGGCTCTTTGGGCGTGGGAACCATCTCCAGCCGTATGGCCATTTTTGTGCCTGGCGCGACGCCAAGTGGGAAAGGGTGGTGTCGAGGCTGAAGACAGCAGGAAAGCCCGCAGCCCCCAGGTCTGTGGGGCTACGCAAGCGGTTCCCAAAGAGCTTTAGAACAAGGCGTAATTTTCCCTGCTGGCTCTTTGGGCGTGGGACCCATTTCCAGCCGTATGGCCATTTTTGTGGCTGGCGCGGTGCCAAGTGTGAAAGGGTGGTTTTCTGAGGCTGAAGGCAGTAGGAAAGCCTGCAGCCCCCAGGTCTGTGGGGCTACGCAAGAGGTTCCCAAAGAGCTTTAGAACAAGGCATAGTTTTCCCTGCTTGCTCTTTGGGCGTGGGACCCATCTGCAGCCATAGGGCATTTTTGTGCCTGGCGCAGCGCCAAGTGGGAAAGGGTGGTTTTCTGAGGCTGAAGGCAGCAGGAAAGCCCGCAGCCCCCAGGTCTGTGGGGCTACGCAAGAGGTTCCCAAAGAGCTTTAGAACAAGGCAGAGTTTTCCCTGCTGGCCCTTTGGGCGGGGGACCCATGTCCAGCCATATGGCCATTTTTGTGCCTGCAACGGCTGCAAGTGGGAAAGGGTGGTTTTGAGGCTGAAGGCAGCAGGAAAGCCTGCAGCCCCCAGGTCTGTGGGTGCTACGCAAGCGGTTCCCAAAGAGCTTTAGAACAAGGCATAATTTTCCCTGCCAGCTCCTTGGGCGTGGGACACATCTCCAGCCATATGGCCATTATTGTTTCTGGCGCGGCGCCAAGTGGGAAAGGGTGGTTTTCTGAGGCTGAAGGCAGCAGGAAAGCCCGCTGCCCCCAGGTCTGTGGGGCTACGGAAGCGGTTCCCAAAGAGCTTTAGAACAAGGCATAGTTTACCCTACTGGCTCTTTGGGCGTGGGAACCATCTCCAGCCATAAGGCCATTTTTGTGCCTGGCGCGGCGCCAAGTGGGAAAGGGCGGTTTTGAGACTGAAGGCAGCAGGAAAGCCTGCAGCCCCCAGGTCTGTGGGGCTACGCAAGCGGTTCCCAAAGAGCTTTAGAACAAGGCATAGTTTTCCTTGCTGGGTCTTTGGACATGGGACCCATCTCCAGCCGTATGGCCATTTTTGTGCCTGGCGCGGCACCTAATGGGAAAGGGTGTTGTCAAGGCTGAAGGCAGCAGGAAAGCCTGCAGCCCCCAGGTCTGTGGGGCTACGCAAGCTGTTCCCAAAGAGCTTTAGAACAAGGCATAGTTTTCCCTGCAGGCTCCTTGGGCGGGGGCTCATCTCCAGCCATATGGCCATTTTTGTGGCTGGCGCGGCGCCAAGTGGGAAAGGGTGGTTTTGAGGCTGAAGGCAGCAGGAAAGCCCGCAGCCCCCAGATCTGTGGGGCTATGCAAGCGGTTCCCAAATAGCTTTAGAACAAGGCATAGTTTTCCCTGCTGGCTCTTTGGGCCTGGGACCCATATCCAGCCATAGGGCCATTTTTGTGCCTGGCGCGGCGCCAAGTGGGAAAGGGTGGTTTTGAGGCTGAAGACAGCAGGAAAGCCCGCAGCCCCCAGGTCTGTGGGGCTACGCAAGCGGTTCCCAAAGAGCTTTAGAACAAGGTGTAATTTTCCCTGCTGGCTCTTTGGGCGTGGGACCCATTTCCAGCCGTATGGCCTTTTTTGTGGCTGGCGCGGTGCCAAGTGTGAAAGGGTGGTTTTCTGAGGCTGAAGGCAGTAGGAAAGCCTGCAGCCCCCAGGTCTGTGGGGCTACGCAAGAGGTTCCCAAAGAGCTTTAGAACAAGGCATAGTTTTCCCTGCTTGCTCTTTGGGCGTGGGACCCATCTGCAGCCATAGGGCATTTTTGTGGCTGGCGCGGCGCCAAGTGGGAAAGGGTGGTTTTCTGAGGCTGAAGGCAGCAGGAAAGCCTGCAGCCCCCAGGTCTGTGGGGCTACGCAAGAGGTTCCCAAAGAGCTTTAGAACAAGGCATAGTTTTCCCTGCTGGCCCTTTGGGCGGGGGACCCATCTCCAGCCATATGGCCATTTTTGTGCCTGCAACGGCTGCAAGTGGGAAAGGGTGGTGTCGAGGCTGAAGGCAGCAGGAAAGCCTGCAGCCCCCAGGTCTGTGGGTGCTACGCAAGCGGTTCCCAAAGAGCTTTAGAACAAGGCATAATTTTCCCTGCCAGCTCCTTGGGCGTGGGACACATCTCCAGCCGTATGGCCATTATTGTTTCTGGCGCGGTGCCAAGTGGGAAAGGGTGGTTTTGAGGCTGAAGGCAGCAGGAAAGCCCGCAGCCCCCAGGTCTGTGGGGCTATGCAAGCGGTTCCCAAAGAGCTTTAGAACAAGGCATAGTTTTCCCTGCTGGCTCCTTGGGCGGGGGACTAATCTCCAGCCGTATGGCCATTTTTGTGCCTGCAACGGCTCCAAGAGGGAAAGGGTTGTGTCGAGGCTGAAGGCAGCAGGAAAGCCCGCAGCCCCCAGATCTGTGGGGCTATGCAAGCGGTTCCCAAATAGCTTTAGAACAAGACATAGTTTTCCCTGCTGGCTCTTCGGGCCTGGGACCCATATCCAGCCATAGGGCCATTTTTGTGCCTGGCGCGGCGCCAAGTGGGAAAGGGTGGTGTCGAGGCTGAAGGTAGCAGGAAATCCCGCTGCCCCCAGGTCTGTAGGGCTACGCAAGTGGTTCCCGCAGAGCTTTAGAACAAGGCATAGTTTTCCCTGCTGGCTCCTTGTGTGGGGGTCATCTCCAGCCATATGGCCATTTTTGTGCCTGGCGCGGCGCCAAGTGGGAAAGGGTGGTTTTGAGGCTGAAGGCAGCAGGAAAGCCCGCAGCCCCCAGGTCTGTGGGGCTATGCAAGCGGTTCCCAAAGAGCTTTAGAACAAGGCATAATTTTCCCTGCTTGCTCTTTTGGCCTGGGACACTTATCCAGCCATAGGGCCATTTTTGTGCCTGGCACGGCCCCAAGTGGTAAAGGGTGGTTTTGAGGCTGAAGGCAGCAGGAAAGCCCACTGCCCCCAGGTCTGTAGGGGTACGCAAGTGGTTCACGCAGAGCTTTAGAACAAGGCATAGTTTTCCCTGCTGGCTCTTTGGACATGGGACCCATCTCCAGCCATATGGTCATTTTTGTGCCTGGCGCGGCGCCAAGTGGGAAAGGGTGGTTTTGAGGCTGAAGACAGCAGGAAAGCCCGCAGCCCCCAGGTCTGTGGGGCTACGGAAGCGGTTCCCAAAGAGCTTTAGAACAAGGCATAGTTTTCCCTGCTGGCTCCTTGGGCAGGGGACCCATCTCCAGCCGTATGGCCATTTTTGTGCCTGGCGCGGGTCCATGTGGGAAAGGGTGGTTTTGAGGCTGAAGGCAGCAGGAAAGCCTGCAGCCCCCAGGTCTGTGGGGCTACGTAAGCGGTTCCCAAAGAGCTTTAGAACAAGGCATAGTTTTCCCTGCTGGCTCTTTGGGCGTGGGACCCATCTCCAGCCATAGGGCCATTTTTGTGGCTGGCGCGGCGCCAAGTGGGAAAGGATGGTGTCGAGGCTGAAGGCAGCAGGAAAGCCCGCAGCCCGCAGGTCTGTGGGGCTACGCAAGCGCTTCCCAAAGAGCTTTAGAACAAGGCATAGTTTTCCCTGCTGGCTCCTTGGGCGGGGGACTCATCTCCAGCCGTATGGCCATTTTTGTGCCTGCAACGGCTCCAAGTGGGAAAGGGTGGTGTCGAGGCTGAAGGCAGCAGGAAAGCCCGCAGCCCCCAGGTCTGTGGGGCTACGCAAGCTGTTCCCAAAGAGCTTTAGAACAAGGCATAGTTTACCCTGCTGGCTCTTTGGGCGTGGGACCCATCTCCAGCCGTATGGCCATTTTTGTGCCTGGCGCGGGGCCAAGTGGGAAAGGGTGGTGTCGAGGGTGAAGGCAGCAGCAAAGGTCGCAGGCACCAGGTCTGTGGGGCTACGTATGCGGTTCCCAAAGAGCTTTAGAACAAGGCATAGTTTTCCCTGCTGGCTCTTTGGGCGTGGGACCCATCTCCAGCCATATGGCCATTTTTGTGCCTGGCGCGGCGCCAAGTGGGAAAGGGTGGTGTCGAGGCTAAAGGCAGTATGAAAGCCTGCAGCCCCCAGGTCTGTGGGGCTATGCAAGCGGTTCCCAAAGAGCTTTAGAACAAGGCATAGTTTTCCGTGCTGGCTCTTTGGGCGTGGGAACCATCTCCAGCCGTATGGCCATTTTTGTGCCTGGCGCGACGCCAAGTGGGAAAGGGTGGTGTCGAGGCTGAAGACAGCAGGAAAGCCCGCAGCCCCCAGGTCTGTGGGGCTACGCAAGCGGTTCCCAAAGAGCTTTAGAACAAGGCGTAATTTTCCCTGCTGGCTCTTTGGGCGTGGGACCCATTTCCAGCCGTATGGCCATTTTTGTGGCTGGCGCGGTGCCAAGTGTGAAAGGGTGGTTTTCTGAGGCTGAAGGCAGTAGGAAAGCCTGCAGCCCCCAGGTCTGTGGGGCTACGCAAGAGGTTCCCAAAGAGCTTTAGAACAAGGCATAGTTTTCCCTGCTTGCTCTTTGGGCGTGGGACCCATCTGCAGCCATAGGGCATTTTTGTGCCTGGCGCAGCGCCAAGTGGGAAAGGGTGGTTTTCTGAGGCTGAAGGCAGCAGGAAAGCCCGCAGCCCCCAGGTCTGTGGGGCTACGCAAGAGGTTCCCAAAGAGCTTTAGAACAAGGCAGAGTTTTCCCTGCTGGCCCTTTGGGCGGGGGACCCATGTCCAGCCATATGGCCATTTTTGTGCCTGCAACGGCTGCAAGTGGGAAAGGGTGGTTTTGAGGCTGAAGGCAGCAGGAAAGCCTGCAGCCCCCAGGTCTGTGGGTGCTACGCAAGCGGTTCCCAAAGAGCTTTAGAACAAGGCATAATTTTCCCTGCCAGCTCCTTGGGCGTGGGACACATCTCCAGCCATATGGCCATTATTGTTTCTGGCGCGGCGCCAAGTGGGAAAGGGTGGTTTTCTGAGGCTGAAGGCAGCAGGAAAGCCCGCTGCCCCCAGGTCTGTGGGGCTATGCAAGCGGTTCCCAAAGAGCTTTAGAACAAGGCATAGTTTACCCTACTGGCTCTTTGGGCGTGGGAACCATCTCCAGCCATAAGGCCATTTTTGTGCCAGGCGCGGCGCCAAGTGGGAAAGGGCGGTTTTGAGGCTGAAGGCAGCAGGAAAGCCTGCAGCCCCCAGGTCTGTGGGGCTACGCAAGCGCTTCCCAAAGAGCTTTAGAACAAGGCATAGTTTTCCCTGCCAGCTCCTTGGGCGTGGGACCCATCTCCAGCCGTATGGCCATTTTTGTGCCTGGCACGGCACCTAATGGGAAAGGGTGGTTTTGAGGCTGAAGGCAGCAGGAAAGCCTGCAGCCCCCAGGTCTGTGGGGCTACGCAAGCGGTTCCCAAAGAGCTTTAGAACAAGGCATAGTTTTCCCTGCAGGCTCCTTGGGCGGGGGCTCATCTCCAGCCATATGGCCATTTTTGTGCCTGGCGCGGCGCCAAGTGGGAAAGGGTGGTTTTGAGGCTGAAGGCAGCAGGAAAGCCCGCAGCCCCCAGATCTGAGGGGCTATGCAAGCGGTTCCCAAAGAGCTTTAGAACAAGGCACAGTTTTCCCTGCTTGCTCTTTGGGCGGGGGACCCATATCCAGCCATATGGCCATTTTTGTGCCTGGCGCGGCGCCAAGTGGGAAAGGGTGATTTTGAGGCTGAAGGCAGCAGGAAAGCCCGCAGCCCGCAGGTCTGTGGGGCTACGCAAGCGGTTCCGAAAGAGCTTTAGAACAAGGCATAGTTTTCCCTGCTGGCTCTTTGGGCGGGGGACTCATCTCCAGCCGTATGGCCATTTTTGTGCTGCAACGGCTCCAAGAGGGAAAGGGTTGTGTCGAGGCTGAAGGCAGCAGGAAAGCCTGCATCCCCCAGGTCTGTGGGGCTACGCAAGAGGTTCCCAAAGAGCTTTAGAACAAGGCATAGTTTTCCCTGCTGGCTCTTTGGACATGGGAACCATCTCCAGCCATAAGGCCATTTTTGTGGCTGGCGCGGCGCCAAGTGGGAAAGGGTGGTTTTGAGGCTGAAGGCAGCAGGAAAGCCTGCAGCCCCCAGGTCTGTGGGGCTACGCAAGCGGTTCCCAAAGAGCTTTAGAACAAGGCATAGTTTTCCCTGCTGGCTCCTTGGGCGGGGGACTCATCTCCAGCCATATGGCCATTTTTGTGGCTGGCGCGGCGCCAAGTGGGAAAGGGTGGTTTTGAGGCTGAAGGCAGCAGGAAAGCCTGCAGCCCCCAGGTCTGTGGGGCTACGCAAGCGGTTCCCAAAGAGCTTTAGAACAAGGCATAGTTTACCCTACTGGCTCTTTGGGCGTGGGAACCATCTCCAAACATAAGGCCATTTTTGTGCCTGGCGCGGCGCCAAGTGGGAAAGGGTGGTTTTTGAGGAAGAAGGCAGCAGGAAAGCCTGCAGCCCCCAGGTCTGTGGGGCTACGCAAGCGGTTCCCAAAGAGCTTTAGAACAAGGCATAGTTTTCCCTGCCAGCTCCTTGGGCGTCGGACCCATCTCCAGCCATATGGCCATTTTTGTGCCTGGCGCGGCAACTAATGGGAAAGGGTGGTGTCGAGGCTGAAGGCAGCAGGAAAGCCCGCAGCCCCCAGGTCTGTGGGGCTACGGAAGCGGTTCCCAAAGAGCTTTAGAACAAGGCATAGTTTTCCCTGCTGGCTCTTTGGGCGGGGGAGCCATCTCCAGCCGTATGGCCATTTTTGTGCCTGCAACGGCTCCAAGTGGGAAAGGGTGGTGTCGAGGCTGAAGGCAGCAGGAAAGCCCGCTGCCCCCAGGTCTGTAGGGCTACGCAAGTGGTTCCCGCAGAGCTTTAGAACAAGGCATAGTTTTCCCTGCTGGCTCCTTGTGTGGGGGCTCATCTCCAGCCATATGGCCATTTTTGTGCCTGGCGCGGCGCCAAGTGGGAAAGGGTGGTTTTGAGGCTGAAGGCAGCAGGAAAGCCCGCAGCCCCCAGGTCTGTGGGGCTATGCAAGCGGTTCCCAAAGAGCTTTAGAACAAGGCATAGTTTTCCCTGCTGGCTCTTTGGCCGTGGGAACCATCTCCAGCCATAAGGCCATTTTTGTGCCAGGCGCGGCGCCAAGTGGGAAAGGGCGGTTTTGAGGCTGAAGGCAGGAGGAAAGCCCGCAGCCCCCAGGTCTGTGGGGCTACGCAAGCGGTTCCCAAAGAGCTTTAGAACAAGGCATAGTTTTCCCTGCCAGCTCCTTGGGCGTGGGACCCATCTCCAGCCGTATGGCCATTTTTGTGCCTGGCACGGCACCTAATGGGAAAGGGTGGTGTTGAGGCTGAAGGCAGCAGGAAAGCCTGCAGCCCCCAGGTCTGTGGGTCTACGCAAGCGGTTCCCAAAGAGCTTTAGAACAAGGCATAATTTTCCCTGCTGGCTCCTTGGGCGGGGCACCCATTTCCAGCCGTATGGCCATTTTTGTGTCTGGCGCGGCGCCAAGTGGGAAAGGGTGGTTTTGAGGCTGGAGGCAGCAGGAAAGCCTGCAGCCCCCAGGTCTGTGGGGCTATGCAAGCAGTTCCCAAAGAGCTTTAGAACAAGGCAAAGTTTTCCCTGCTGGCTCTTTGGGCGTGGGACCCATCTCCAGCCATAGGGCCATTTTTGTGCCTGGCGCGGCGCCAAGTGGGAAAGGGTGGTGTCAAGGCTGAAGGCAGCAGGAAAGCCTGCAGCCCCCAGGTCTGTGGGGCTACGCAAGCTGTTCCCAAAGAGCTTTAGAACAAGGCATAGTTTTCCCTGCTGGCTCCTTGGGCGGGGGCTCATCTCCAGCCATATGGCCATTTTTGTGGCTGGCGCGGCGCCAAGTGGGAAAGGGTGGTTTTGAGGCTGAAGGCAGCAGGAAAGCCCGCAGCCCCCAGGTCTGTGGGGCTACGCAAGCGGTTCCCAAAGAGCTTTAGAACAAGGCATAGTTTTCCCTGCTTGCTCTTTTGGCCTGGGACACATATCCAGCCCTAGGGCCATTTTTGTGTCTGGCGCGGCGCCAAGTGGGAAAGGGTGGTTTTGAGGCTGAAGGCAGCAGGAAAGCCTGCAGCCCCCAGGTCTGTGGGGCTACGGAAGCGGTTCCCAAAGAGCTTTAGAACAAGGCATAATTTTTCCCTGCTGGCTCTTTGGGCGGGGGACCCATCTCCAGCCGTATGGCCATTTTTGTGCCTGGCGCGACGCCAAGTGGGAAAGGGTGGTGTCGAGGCTGAAGGCAGCAGGAAAGCCTGCAGCCCCCAGGTCTGTGGGGCTACGGAAGCGGTTCCAAAAGAGCTTGAGAACAAGGCATAGTTTACCCTACTGGCTCTTTGGCCATGGGACCCATCTCCAGCCGTATGGCCATTTTTGTGCCTGGCGCGGCTCCATGTGGGAAAGGGTGGTGTCGAGGCTGAAGGCAGCAGGAAAGCCTGCAGCCCCCAGGTCTGTGGGGCTACGCAAGCTGTTCCCAAAGAGCTTTAGAATAAGGCATAGTTTTCCCTGCAGGCTCCTTGGGCGGGGGCTCATCTCCAGCCATATGGCCATTTTTGTGCGTGGCGCGGCGCCAAGTGGGAAAGGGTGGTTTTGAGGCTGAAGGCAGCAGGAAAGCCTGCAGCCCCCAGGTCTGTGGGGCTACGCAAGCGGTTCCCAAAGAGCTTTAGAACAAGGCATAGTTTTCCCTGCTTGCTCTTTTGGCCTGGGACACATATCCAGCCATAGGGCCATTTTTGTGCCTGGCGCGGCGCCAAGTGGGAAAGGGTGGTGTGGAGGCTGAAGGTAGCAGGAAAGCCCACTGCCCCCAGGTCTGTAGGGCTACGCAAGTGGTTCCCGCAGAGCTTTAGAACAAGGCATATTTTTCCCTGCTGGCTCTTTGGACATGGGACCCATCTCCAGCCATATGGCCATTTTTGTGGCTGGCGCGGCGCCAAGTGGGAAAGGGTGGTTTTGAGGCTGAAGGCAGCAGGAAAGCCTGCAGCCCCCAGGTCTGTGGGGCTACGCAAGCGGTTCCCAAAGAGCTTTAGAACAAGGCATAATTTTTCCCTGCTTGCTCTTTGGGCGGGGGACCCATCTCCAGCCGTACGGCCATTTTTGTGCCTGGCGCGGCGCCAAGTGGGAAAGGGTGGTGTCGAGGCTGAAGGCAGCAGGAAAGCCTGCAGCCCCCAGGTCTGTGGGGCTACGCAAGCTGTTCCCAAAGAGCTTTAGAACAAGGCATAGTTTTCCCTCCTGGCTCCTTGGGCGGGGGCTCATCTCAGGCCATATGGCCATTTTTGTGCCTGGCGCGGCGCCAAGTGGGAAAGGGTGTTGTCGAGGGTGAAGGCAGCAGCAAAGGTCGCAGGCACCAGGTCTGTGGGGCTACGCAAGCGGTTCCCAAAGAGCTTTAGAACAAGGCATAGTTTACCCTACTGGCTCTTTGGGCGTGGGAACCATCTCCAGCCATAAGGCCATTTTTGTGCCTGGCGCGGCGCCAAGTGGGAAAGGGCGGTTTTGAGACTGAAGGCAGCAGGAAAGCCTGCAGCCCCCAGGTCTGTGGGGCTACGCAAGCGGTTCCCAAAGAGCTTTAGAACAAGGCATAGTTTTCCTTGCTGGGTCTTTGGACATGGGACCCATCTCCAGCCGTATGGCCATTTTTGTGCCTGGCGCGGCACCTAATGGGAAAGGGTGTTGTCAAGGCTGAAGGCAGCAGGAAAGCCTGCAGCCCCCAGGTCTGTGGGGCTACGCAAGCTGTTCCCAAAGAGCTTTAGAACAAGGCATAGTTTTCCCTGCAGGCTCCTTGGGCGGGGGCTCATCTCCAGCCATATGGCCATTTTTGTGCGTGGCGCGGCGCCAAGTGGGAAAGGGTGGTTTTGAGGCTGAAGGCAGCAGGAAAGCCTGCAGCCCCCAGGTCTGTGGGTCTACGCAAGCGGTTCCCAAAGAGCTTTAGAACAAGGCATAGTTTTCCCTGCTTGCTCTTTTGGCCTGGGACACATATCCAGCCATAGGGCCATTTTTGTGCCTGGCGCGGCGCCAAGTGGGAAAGGGTGGTGTCGAGGCTGAAGGTAGCAGGAAAGCCCACTGCCCCCAGGTCTGTAGGGCTACGCAAGTGGTTCCCGCAGAGCTTTAGAACAAGGCATATTTTTCCCTGCTGGCTCTTTGGACATGGGACCCATCTCCAGCCATATGGCCATTTTTGTGCCTGGCGCGGCGCCAAGTGGGAAAGGGTGGTTTTGAGGCTGAAGGCAGCAGGAAAGCCTGCAGCCCCCAGGTCTGTGGGGCTACGCAAGCGCTTCCCAAAGAGCTTTAGAACAAGGCATAATTTTTCCCTGCTTGCTCTTTGGGCGGGGGACCCATCTCCAGCCGTACGGCCATTTTTGTGCCTGGCGCGGTGCCAAGTGGGAAAGGGTGGTGTCGAGGCTGAAGGCAGCAGGAAAGCCTGCAGCCCCCAGGTCTGTGGGGCTACGCAAGCTGTTCCCAAAGAGCTTTAGAACAAGGCATAGTTTTCCCTGCTGGCTCCTTGGGCGGGGGCTCATCTCAGGCCATATGGCCATTTTTGTGCCTGGCGCGGCGCCAAGTGGGAAAGGGTGTTGTCGAGGGTGAAGGCAGCAGCAAAGGTCGCAGGCACCAGGTCTGTGGGGCTACGCAAGCGGTTCCCAAAGAGCTTTAGAACAAGGCATAGTTTTCCCTGCTGGCTCTTTTGGCCTGGGACCCATATCCAGCCATAGGGCCATTTTTGTGTCTGGCGCGGCGCCAAGTGGGAAACGGTGGTTTTGAGGCTGAAGGCAGCAGGAAAGCCTGTAGCCCCCAGGTCTGTGGGGTTACGCAAGCGGTTCCCAAAGAGCTTTAGAACAAGGCATAGTTTACCCTACTGGCTCTTTGGGCGTGGGAACCATCTCCAGCCATAAGGCCATTTTTGTGCCTGGCGCGGCGCCAAGTGGGAAAGGGCGGTTTTGAGACTGAAGGGAGCAGGAAAGCCCGCAGCCCCCAGGTCTGTGGGTCTACGCAAGCGGTTCCCAAAGAGCTTTAGAACAAGGCATAGTTTTCCCTGCTGGGTCTTTGGGCGTGGAACGATCTCCAGCCATATGGCCATTTTTGTGCCTGGCGCGGCGCCAAGTGGGAAAGGGTGGTGTCGAGGCTGAAGGTAGCAGGAAAGCCCGCTGCCCCCAGGTCTGTAGGGCTACGCAAGCGGTTCCCAAAGAGCTTTAGAACAAGGCATAGTTTTCTCTGCTTGCTCTTTTGGCCTGGGACACATATCCAGCCATAGGGCCATTTTTGTGCCTGGCGCGGCGCCAAGTGGGAAAGGGTGGTTTTGAGGCTGAAGGCAGCAGGAAAGCCTGCAGCCCCCAGGTTTTTGGGTCTACGCAAGCGGTTCCCAAAGAGCTTTAGAACAAGGCATAATTTTCCCTGCTGGCTCCTTGTGTGTGAAACCCCTCTCCAGCCATATGGCCATTTTTGTGGCTGGCGCAGCGCCAAGTGGGAAAGGGTGGTTTTGAGGCTGAAGGCAGCAGGAAAGCCTGCAGCCCCCAGGTCTGTGGGTCTACGCAAGCGGTTCCCGCAGAGCTTTAGAACAAGGCATAATTTTCCCTGCTGGCTCCTTGGGCGGGGCACCCATTTCCAGCCGTATGGCCATTTTTGTGTCTGGCGCGGCGCCAAGTGGGAAAGGGTGGTTTTGAGGCTGGAGGCAGCAGGAAAGCCTGCAGCCCCCAGGTCTGTGGGGCTATGCAAGCAGTTGCCAAAGAGCTTTAGAACAAGGCAAAGTTTTCCCTGCTGGCTCTTTGGGCGTGGGACCCATCTCCAGCCATAGGGCCATTTTTGTGCCTGGCGCGGCGCCAAGTGGGAAAGGGTGGTGTCGAGGCTGAAGGCAGCAGGAAAGCCTGCAGCCCCCAGGTCTGTGGGGCTACGCAAGCTGTTCCCAAAGAGCTTTAGAACAAGGCATAGTTTTCCCTGCTGGCTCCTTGGGCGGGGGCTCATCTCCAGCCGTATGGCCATTTTTGTGGCTGGCGCAGCGCCAAGTGGGAAAGGGTGGTTTTGAGGCTGAAGGCAGCAGGAAAGCCCGCAGCCCCCAGGTCTGTGGGGCTACGCAAGCGGTTCCCAAAGAGCTTTAGAACAAGGCATAGTTTTCCCTGCTTGCTCTTTTGGCCTGGGACACATATCCAGCCATAGGGCCATTTTTGTGACTGGCGCGGCGCCAAGTGGGAAAGGGTGGTTTTGAGGCTGAAGGCAGCAGGAAAGCCTGCAGCCCCCAGGTCTGTGGGGCTACGGAAGCGGTTCCCAAAGAGCTTTAGAATAAGGCATAATTTTTCCCTGCTGGCTCTTTGGGCGGGGGACCCATCTCCAGCCGTACTGCCATTTTTGTGCCTGGCGCGGCGCCAAGTGGGAAAGGGTGGTGTCGAGGCTGAAGGCAGCAGGAAAGCCTGCAGCCCCCAGGTCTGTGGGGCTACGGAAGCGGTTCTAAAAGAGCTTGAGAACAAGGCATAGTTTACCCTACTGGCTCTTTGGCCATGGGACCCATCTCCAGCCGTATGGCCATTTTTGTGCCTGGCGTGGCTCCATGTGGGAAAGGGTGGTGTCGAGGCTGAAGGCAGCAGGAAAGCCTGCAGCCCCCAGGTCTGTGGGGCTACGCAAGCTGTTCCCAAAGAGCTTTAGAATAAGGCATAGTTTTCCCTGCAGGCTCCTTGGGCGGGGGTTCATCTCCAGCCATATGGCCATTTTTGTGCGTGGCGCGGCGCCAAGTGGGAAAGGGTGGTTTTGAGGCTGAAGGCAGCAGGAAAGCCTGCAGCCCCCAGGTCTGTGGGGCTACGCAAGAGGTTCCCAAAGAGCTTTAGAACAAGGCATAGTTTTCCCTGCTTGCTCTTTTGGCCTGGGACACATATCCAGCCATACGGCCATTTTTGTGCCTGGCGCGGCGCCAAGTGGGAAAGGGTGGTGTCGAGGCTGAAGGCAGCAGGAAAGCCTGCAGCCCCCAGGTCTGTGGGGCTACGCAAGCTGTTCCCAAAGAGCTTTAGAACAAGGCATAGTTTTCCCTCCTGGCTCCTTGGGCGGGGGCTCATCTCAGGCCATATGGCCATTTTTGTGCCTGGCGCGGCGCCAAGTGGGAAAGGGTGTTGTCGAGGGTGAAGGCAGCAGCAAAGGTCGCAGGCACCAGGTCTGTGGGGCTACGCAAGCGGTTCCCAAAGAGCTTTAGAACAAGGCATAGTTTACCCTACTGGCTCTTTGGGCGTGGGAACCATCTCCAGCCATAAGGCCATTTTTGTGCCTGGCGCGGCGCCAAGTGGGAAAGGGCGGTTTTGAGACTGAAGGCAGCAGGAAAGCCTGCAGCCCCCAGGTCTGTGGGGCTACGCAAGCGGTTCCCAAAGAGCTTTAGAACAAGGCATAGTTTTCCTTGCTGGGTCTTTGGACATGGGACCCATCTCCAGCCGTATGGCCATTTTTGTGCCTGGCGCGGCACCTAATGGGAAAGGGTGTTGTCAAGGCTGAAGGCAGCAGGAAAGCCTGCAGCCCCCAGGTCTGTGGGGCTACGCAAGCTGTTCCCAAAGAGCTTTAGAACAAGGCATAGTTTTCCCTGCAGGCTCCTTGGGCGGGGGCTCATCTCCAGCCATATGGCCATTTTTGTGGCTGGCGCGGCGCCAAGTGGGAAAGGGTGGTTTTGAGGCTGAAGGCAGCAGGAAAGCCCGCAGCCCCCAGATCTGTGGGGCTATGCAAGCGGTTCCCAAATAGCTTTAGAACAAGGCATAGTTTTCCCTGCTGGCTCTTTGGGCCTGGGACCCATATCCAGCCATAGGGCCATTTTTGTGCCTGGCGCGGCGCCAAGTGGGAAAGGGTGGTTTTGAGGCTGAAGACAGCAGGAAAGCCCGCAGCCCCCAGGTCTGTGGGGCTACGCAAGCGGTTCCCAAAGAGCTTTAGAACAAGGTGTAATTTTCCCTGCTGGCTCTTTGGGCGTGGGACCCATTTCCAGCCGTATGGCCTTTTTTGTGGCTGGCGCGGTGCCAAGTGTGAAAGGGTGGTTTTCTGAGGCTGAAGGCAGTAGGAAAGCCTGCAGCCCCCAGGTCTGTGGGGCTACGCAAGAGGTTCCCAAAGAGCTTTAGAACAAGGCATAGTTTTCCCTGCTTGCTCTTTGGGCGTGGGACCCATCTGCAGCCATAGGGCATTTTTGTGGCTGGCGCGGCGCCAAGTGGGAAAGGGTGGTTTTCTGAGGCTGAAGGCAGCAGGAAAGCCTGCAGCCCCCAGGTCTGTGGGGCTACGGAAGCGGTTCCCAAAGAGCTTTAGAACAAGGCATAGTTTTCCCTGCTGGCCCTTTGGGCGGGGGACCCATCTCCAGCCATATGGCCATTTTTGTGCCTGCAACGGCTGCAAGTGGGAAAGGGTGGTGTCGAGGCTGAAGGCAGCAGGAAAGCCTGCAGCCCCCAGGTCTGTGGGTGCTACGCAAGCGGTTCCCAAAGAGCTTTAGAACAAGGCATAATTTTCCCTGCCAGCTCCTTGGGCGTGGGACACATCTCCAGCCGTATGGCCATTATTGTTTCTGGCGCGGTGCCAAGTGGGAAAGGGTGGTTTTGAGGCTGAAGGCAGCAGGAAAGCCCGCAGCCCCCAGGTCTGTGGGGCTATGCAAGCGGTTCCCAAAGAGCTTTAGAACAAGGCATAGTTTTCCCTGCTGGCTCCTTGGGCGGGGGACTAATCTCCAGCCGTATGGCCATTTTTGTGCCTGCAACGGCTCCAAGAGGGAAAGGGTTGTGTCGAGGCTGAAGGCAGCAGGAAAGCCCGCAGCCCCCAGATCTGTGGGGCTATGCAAGCGGTTCCCAAATAGCTTTAGAACAAGACATAGTTTTCCCTGCTGGCTCTTCGGGCCTGGGACCCATATCCAGCCATAGGGCCATTTTTGTGCCTGGCGCGGCGCCAAGTGGGAAAGGGTGGTGTCGAGGCTGAAGGTAGCAGGAAATCCCGCTGCCCCCAGGTCTGTAGGGCTACGCAAGTGGTTCCCGCAGAGCTTTAGAACAAGGCATAGTTTTCCCTGCTGGCTCCTTGTGTGGGGGTCATCTCCAGCCATATGGCCATTTTTGTGCCTGGCGCGGCGCCAAGTGGGAAAGGGTGGTTTTGAGGCTGAAGGCAGCAGGAAAGCCCGCAGCCCCCAGGTCTGTGGGGCTATGCAAGCGGTTCCCAAAGAGCTTTAGAACAAGGCATAATTTTCCCTGCTTGCTCTTTTGGCCTGGGACACTTATCCAGCCATAGGGCCATTTTTGTGCCTGGCACGGCCCCAAGTGGTAAAGGGTGGTTTTGAGGCTGAAGGCAGCAGGAAAGCCCACTGCCCCCAGGTCTGTAGGGGTACGCAAGTGGTTCACGCAGAGCTTTAGAACAAGGCATAGTTTTCCCTGCTGGCTCTTTGGACATGGGACCCATCTCCAGCCATATGGTCATTTTTGTGCCTGGCGCGGCGCCAAGTGGGAAAGGGTGGTTTTGAGGCTGAAGACAGCAGGAAAGCCCGCAGCCCCCAGGTCTGTGGGGCTACGGAAGCGGTTCCCAAAGAGCTTTAGAACAAGGCATAGTTTTCCCTGCTGGCTCCTTGGGCAGGGGACCCATCTCCAGCCGTATGGCCATTTTTGTGCCTGGCGCGGGTCCATGTGGGAAAGGGTGGTTTTGAGGCTGAAGGCAGCAGGAAAGCCTGCAGCCCCCAGGTCTGTGGGGCTACGTAAGCGGTTCCCAAAGAGCTTTAGAACAAGGCATAGTTTTCCCTGCTGGCTCTTTGGGCGTGGGACCCATCTCCAGCCATAGGGCCATTTTTGTGGCTGGCGCGGCGCCAAGTGGGAAAGGATGGTGTCGAGGCTGAAGGCAGCAGGAAAGCCCGCAGCCCGCAGGTCTGTGGGGCTACGCAAGCGCTTCCCAAAGAGCTTTAGAACAAGGCATAGTTTTCCCTGCTGGCTCCTTGGGCGGGGGACTCATCTCCAGCCGTATGGCCATTTTTGTGCCTGCAACGGCTCCAAGTGGGAAAGGGTGGTGTCGAGGCTGAAGGCAGCAGGAAAGCCCGCAGCCCCCAGGTCTGTGGGGCTACGCAAGCTGTTCCCAAAGAGCTTTAGAACAAGGCATAGTTTACCCTGCTGGCTCTTTGGGCGTGGGACCCATCTCCAGCCGTATGGCCATTTTTGTGCCTGGCGCGGGGCCAAGTGGGAAAGGGTGGTGTCGAGGGTGAAGGCAGCAGCAAAGGTCGCAGGCACCAGGTCTGTGGGGCTACGTATGCGGTTCCCAAAGAGCTTTAGAACAAGGCATAGTTTTCCCTGCTGGCTCTTTGGGCGTGGGACCCATCTCCAGCCATATGGCCATTTTTGTGCCTGGCGCGGCGCCAAGTGGGAAAGGGTGGTGTCGAGGCTAAAGGCAGTATGAAAGCCTGCAGCCCCCAGGTCTGTGGGGCTATGCAAGCGGTTCCCAAAGAGCTTTAGAACAAGGCATAGTTTTCCGTGCTGGCTCTTTGGGCGTGGGAACCATCTCCAGCCGTATGGCCATTTTTGTGCCTGGCGCGACGCCAAGTGGGAAAGGGTGGTGTCGAGGCTGAAGACAGCAGGAAAGCCCGCAGCCCCCAGGTCTGTGGGGCTACGCAAGCGGTTCCCAAAGAGCTTTAGAACAAGGCGTAATTTTCCCTGCTGGCTCTTTGGGCGTGGGACCCATTTCCAGCCGTATGGCCATTTTTGTGGCTGGCGCGGTGCCAAGTGTGAAAGGGTGGTTTTCTGAGGCTGAAGGCAGTAGGAAAGCCTGCAGCCCCCAGGTCTGTGGGGCTACGCAAGAGGTTCCCAAAGAGCTTTAGAACAAGGCATAGTTTTCCCTGCTTGCTCTTTGGGCGTGGGACCCATCTGCAGCCATAGGGCATTTTTGTGCCTGGCGCAGCGCCAAGTGGGAAAGGGTGGTTTTCTGAGGCTGAAGGCAGCAGGAAAGCCCGCAGCCCCCAGGTCTGTGGGGCTACGCAAGAGGTTCCCAAAGAGCTTTAGAACAAGGCAGAGTTTTCCCTGCTGGCCCTTTGGGCGGGGGACCCATGTCCAGCCATATGGCCATTTTTGTGCCTGCAACGGCTGCAAGTGGGAAAGGGTGGTTTTGAGGCTGAAGGCAGCAGGAAAGCCTGCAGCCCCCAGGTCTGTGGGTGCTACGCAAGCGGTTCCCAAAGAGCTTTAGAACAAGGCATAATTTTCCCTGCCAGCTCCTTGGGCGTGGGACACATCTCCAGCCATATGGCCATTATTGTTTCTGGTGCGGCGCCAAGTGGGAAAGGGTGGTTTTCTGAGGCTGAAGGCAGCAGGAAAGCCCGCTGCCCCCAGGTCTGTGGGGCTATGCAAGCGGTTCCCAAAGAGCTTTAGAACAAGGCATAGTTTACCCTACTGGCTCTTTGGGCGTGGGAACCATCTCCAGCCATAAGGCCATTTTTGTGCCAGGCGCGGCGCCAAGTGGGAAAGGGCGGTTTTGAGGCTGAAGGCAGCAGGAAAGCCTGCAGCCCCCAGGTCTGTGGGGCTACGCAAGCGCTTCCCAAAGAGCTTTAGAACAAGGCATAGTTTTCCCTGCCAGCTCCTTGGGCGTGGGACCCATCTCCAGCCGTATGGCCATTTTTGTGCCTGGCACGGCACCTAATGGGAAAGGGTGGTTTTGAGGCTGAAGGCAGCAGGAAAGCCTGCAGCCCCCAGGTCTGTGGGGCTACGCAAGCGGTTCCCAAAGAGCTTTAGAACAAGGCATAGTTTTCCCTGCAGGCTCCTTGGGCGGGGGCTCATCTCCAGCCATATGGCCATTTTTGTGCCTGGCGCGGCGCCAAGTGGGAAAGGGTGGTTTTGAGGCTGAAGGCAGCAGGAAAGCCCGCAGCCCCCAGATCTGAGGGGCTATGCAAGCGGTTCCCAAAGAGCTTTAGAACAAGGCACAGTTTTCCCTGCTTGCTCTTTGGGCGGGGGACCCATATCCAGCCATATGGCCATTTTTGTGCCTGGCGCGGCGCCAAGTGGGAAAGGGTGATTTTGAGGCTGAAGGCAGCAGGAAAGCCCGCAGCCCGCAGGTCTGTGGGGCTACGCAAGCGGTTCCGAAAGAGCTTTAGAACAAGGCATAGTTTTCCCTGCTGGCTCTTTGGGCGGGGGACTCATCTCCAGCCGTATGGCCATTTTTGTGCTGCAACGGCTCCAAGAGGGAAAGGGTTGTGTCGAGGCTGAAGGCAGCAGGAAAGCCTGCATCCCCCAGGTCTGTGGGGCTACGCAAGAGGTTCCCAAAGAGCTTTAGAACAAGGCATAGTTTTCCCTGCTGGCTCTTTGGACATGGGAACCATCTCCAGCCATAAGGCCATTTTTGTGGCTGGCGCGGCGCCAAGTGGGAAAGGGTGGTTTTGAGGCTGAAGGCAGCAGGAAAGCCTGCAGCCCCCAGGTCTGTGGGGCTACGCAAGCGGTTCCCAAAGAGCTTTAGAACAAGGCATAGTTTTCCCTGCTGGCTCCTTGGGCGGGGGACTCATCTCCAGCCATATGGCCATTTTTGTGGCTGGCGCGGCGCCAAGTGGGAAAGGGTGGTTTTGAGGCTGAAGGCAGCAGGAAAGCCTGCAGCCCCCAGGTCTGTGGGGCTACGCAAGCGGTTCCCAAAGAGCTTTAGAACAAGGCATAGTTTACCCTACTGGCTCTTTGGGCGTGGGAACCATCTCCAAACATAAGGCCATTTTTGTGCCTGGCGCGGCGCCAAGTGGGAAAGGGTGGTTTTTGAGGAAGAAGGCAGCAGGAAAGCCTGCAGCCCCCAGGTCTGTGGGGCTACGCAAGCGGTTCCCAAAGAGCTTTAGAACAAGGCATAGTTTTCCCTGCCAGCTCCTTGGGCGTCGGACCCATCTCCAGCCATATGGCCATTTTTGTGCCTGGCGCGGCAACTAATGGGAAAGGGTGGTGTCGAGGCTGAAGGCAGCAGGAAAGCCCGCAGCCCCCAGGTCTGTGGGGCTACGGAAGCGGTTCCCAAAGAGCTTTAGAACAAGGCATAGTTTTCCCTGCTGGCTCTTTGGGTGGGGGACCCATCTCCAGCCGTATGGCCATTTTTGTGCCTGCAACGGCTCCAAGTGGGAAAGGGTGGTGTCGAGGCTGAAGGCAGCAGGAAAGCCCGCTGCCCCCAGGTCTGTAGGGCTACGCAAGTGGTTCCCGCAGAGCTTTAGAACAAGGCATAGTTTTCCCTGCTGGCTCCTTGTGTGGGGGCTCATCTCCAGCCATATGGCCATTTTTGTGCCTGGCGCGGCGCCAAGTGGGAAAGGGTGGTTTTGAGGCTGAAGGCAGCAGGAAAGCCCGCAGCCCCCAGGTCTGTGGGGCTATGCAAGCGGTTCCCAAAGAGCTTTAGAACAAGGCATAGTTTTCCCTGCTGGCTCCTTGGCCGTGGGAACCATCTCCAGCCATAAGGCCATTTTTGTGCCAGGCGCGGCGCCAAGTGGGAAAGGGCGGTTTTGAGGCTGAAGGCAGGAGGAAAGCCCGCAGCCCCCAGGTCTGTGGGGCTACGCAAGCGGTTCCCAAAGAGCTTTAGAACAAGGCATAGTTTTCCCTGCCAGCTCCTTGGGCGTGGGACCCATCTCCAGCCGTATGGCCATTTTTGTGCCTGGCACGGCACCTAATGGGAAAGGGTGGTTTTGAGGCTGAAGGCAGCAGGAAAGCCTGCAGCCCCCAGGTCTGTGGGGCTACGCAAGCGGTTCCCAAAGAGCTTTAGAACAAGGCATAGTTTTCCCTGCAGGCTCCTTGGGCGGGGGCTCATCTCCAGCCATATGGCCATTTTTGTGGCTGGCGCGGCGCCAAGTGGGAAAGGGTGGTTTTGAGGCTGAAGGCAGCAGGAAAGCCCGCAGCCCCCAGATCTGAGGGGCTATGGAAGCGGTTCCCAAAGAGCTTTAGAACAAGGCACAGTTTTCCCTGCTTGCTCTTTGGGCGGGGGACCCATATCCAGCCATATGGCCATTTTTGTGCCTGGCGCGGCGCCAAGTGGGAAAGGGTGATTTTGAGGCTGATGGCAGCAGGAAAGCCCACAGCCCGCAGGTCTGTGGGGCTACGCAAGCGGTTCCGAAAGAGCTTTAGAACAAGGCATAGTTTTCCCTGCTGGCTCTTTGGGCGGGGGACTCATCTCCAGCCGTATGGCCATTTTTGTGCCTGCAACGGCTCCAAGAGGGAAAGGGTTGTGTCGAGGCTGAAGGCAGCAGGAAAGCCCGCAGCCCCCAGGTCTGTGAGGCTACGCAAGCAGTTCCTAAAGAGCTTTAGAACAAGGCATAGTTTTCCTTGCTGGCTCTTTGGGCGGGTGTTCCATCTCCAGCCGTATGGCCATTTTTGTGCCTGGCGCGGCGCCAAGTGGGAAAGGGTGGTTTTCTGAGGCTGAAGGCAGCAGGAAAGCCTGCAGCCCCCAGGTCTGTGGGGCTACGCAAGAGGTTCCCAAAGAGCTTTAGAACAAGGCATAGTTTTCCCTCCTTGCTCTTTGGGCGTGGGACACATATCCAGCCATAGGGCCATTTTTGTGCCTGGCGCGGCGCCAAGTGGGAAAGGGTGGTTTTGAGGCTGAAGGCAGCAGGAAAGCCTGCAGCCCCCAGGTCTGTGGGGCTACGGAAGCGGTTCCCAAAGAGCTTTAGAACAAGGCATAATTTTTCCCTACTGGCTCTTTGGGCGGGGGACCCATCTCCAGCCGTACGGCCATTTTTGTGCCTGGCGCGGCGCTAAGCGGGAAAGGGTGGTGTCAAGGCAGAAGGCAGCAGGAAAGCCCGCTGCCCCCAGGTCTGTGGGGCTACGCAAGCGGTTCCCAAAGAGCTTTAGAACAAGGCATAGTTTTCCCTGCTTGCTCTTTTGGCCTGGGACACATATCCAGCCATAGGGCCATTTTTGTGGCTGGCGCGGCGCCAAGTGGGAAAGGGTGGTTTTGAGGCTGAAGGCAGCAGGAAAGCCTGCAGCCCCCAGGTCTGTGGGGTTACGCAAGCGGTTCCCAAAGAGCTTTAGAACAAGGCATAGTTTACCCTACTGGCTCTTTGGGCGTGGGACCCATCTCCAGCCATAAGGCCATTTTTGTGCCTGGCACGGCGCCAAGTGGGAAAGGGCGGTTTTGAGACTGAAGGCAGCAGGAAAGCCTGCAGCCCCCAGGTCTGTGGGGCTACGCAAGCGGTTCCCAAAGAGCTTTAGAACAAGGCATAGTTTTCCCTGCCAGCTCCTTGGCCGTGGGACCCATCTCCAGCCATATGGCCATTTTTGTGCCTGGCGGGGCACCTAATGGGAAAGGGTGTTGTCAAGGCTGAAGTCAGCAGGAAAGCCTGCAGCCCCCAGGTCTGTGGGGCTACGCAAGCTGTTCCCAAAGAGCTTTAGAACAAGGCATAGTTTTCCCTGCTGGCTCTTTGGGCCTGGGACCCATATCCAGCCATAGGGCCATTTTTGTGCTTGGCGCGGCGCCAAGTGGGAAAGGGTGGTGTCGAGGCTGAAGGTAGCAGGAAAGCCCGCAGCCCCCAGGTCTGTAGGGCTACGCAAGTGGTTCCCGCAGAGCTTTAGAACAAGGCATAGTTTTCCCTGCTGGCTCCTTGTGTGGGGGCTCATCTCCAGCCATATGGCCATTTTTGTGCCTGGCGCGGCGCCAAGTGGGAAAGGGTGGTTTTGAGGCTGAAGGCAGCAGGAAAGCCCGCAGCCCCCAGGTCTGTGGGGCTATGCAAGCGGTTCCCAAAGAGCTTTAGAACAAGGCATAGTTTACCCTACTGGCTCTTTGGGCGTGGGAACCATCTCCAGCCATAAGGCCATTTTTGTGCCAGGCGCGGCGCCAAGTGGGAAAGGGCGGTTTTGAGGCTGAAGGCAGCAGGAAAGCCTGCAGCCCCCAGGTCTGTGGGGCTACGCAAGCGCTTCCCAAAGAGCTTTAGAACAAGGCATAGTTTTCCCTGCCAGCTCCTTGGGCGTGGGACCCATCTCCAGCCGTATGGCCATTTTTGTGCCTGGCACGGCACCTAATGGGAAAGGGTGGTTTTGAGGCTGAAGGCAGCAGGAAAGCCTGCAGCCCCCAGGTCTGTGGGGCTACGCAAGCGGTTCCCAAAGAGCTTTAGAACAAGGCATAGTTTTCCCTGCAGGCTCCTTGGGCGGGGGCTCATCTCCAGCCATATGGCCATTTTTGTGCCTGGCGCGGCGCCAAGTGGGAAAGGGTGGTTTTGAGGCTGAAGGCAGCAGGAAATCCCGCAGCCCCCAGATCTGAGGGGCTATGCAAGCGGTTCCCAAAGAGCGTTAGAACAAGGCACAGTTTTCCCTGCTTGCTCTTTGGGCGGGGGACCCATATCCAGCCATATGGCCATTTTTGTGCCTGGCGCGGCGCCAAGTGGGAAAGGGTGATTTTGAGGCTGAAGGCAGCAGGAAAGCCCGCAGCCCGCAGGTCTGTGGGGCTACGCAAGCTGTTCCCAAAGAGCTTTAGAACAAGGCATAGTTTTCCCTGCTGGCTCCTTGGGCGTGGGACTCATCTCCAGCCATATGGCCATTTTTGTGCCTGGCGCGGCGCCAAGTGGGAAAGGGTGGTTTTGAGGCTGAAGGCAGCAGGAAAGCCTGCAGCCCCCAGGTCTGTGGGGCTACGCAAGCGGTTCCCAAAGAGCTTTAGAACAAGGCATAGTTTACCCTACTGGCTCTTTGGGCGTGGGAGCCATCTCCAAACATAAGGCCATTTTTGTGCCTGGCGCGGCGCCAAGTGGGAAAGGGTGGTTTTTGAGGAAGAAGGCAGCAGGAAAGCCTGCAGCCCCCAGGTCTGTGGGTCTACGCAAGCGGTTCCCAAAGAGCTTTAGAACAAGGCATAGTTTTCCCTGCCAGCTCCTTGGGCGTGGGACCCATCTCCAGCCATATGGCCATTTTTGTGCCTGGCGCGGCAACTAATGGGAAAGGGTGGTTTTGAGGCTGAAGGCAGCAGGAAAGCCCGCAGCCCCCAGGTCTGTGGGGCTACGGAAGCGGTTCCCAAAGAGCTTTAGAACAAGGCATAGTTTTCCCTGCTGGCTCTTTGGGCGGGGGACCCATCTCCAGCCGTATGGCCATTTTTGTGCCTGGCGCGGGTCCATGTGGGAAAGGGTGGTTTTGAGGCTGAAGGCAGCAGGAAAGCCCGCAGCCCCCAGGTCTGTGGGGCTACGTAAGCGGTTCCCAAAGAGCTTTAGAACAAGGCATAGTTTTCCCTGCTGGCTCTTTGGGCGTGGGACCCATCTCCAGCCATATGGCCATTTTTGTGCCTGGCGCGGCGCCAAGTGGGAAAGGGTGGTGTCGAGGCTGAAGGCAGCAGGAAAGCCCGCAGCCCGCAGGTCTGTGGGGCTACGCACGCGGTTCCCAAAGAGCTTTAGAACAAGGCATAGTTTTCCCTGCTGGCTCCTTGGGCGGGGGACTCATCTCCAGCCGTATGGCCATTTTTGTGCCTGCAACGGCTCCAAGTGGGAAAGGGTGGTGTCGAGGCTGAAGGCAGCAGGAAAGCCCGCTGCCCCCAGGTCTGTAGGGCTACGCAAGTGGTTCCCGCAGAGCTTTAGAACAAGGCATAGTTTTCCCTGCTGGCTCTTTGTGTGGGGGCTCATCTCCAGCCATATGGCCATTTTTGTGCCTGGCGCGGCGCCAAGTGGGAAAGGGTGGTTTTGAGGCTGAAGGCAGCAGGAAAGCCCGCAGCCCCCAGGTCTGTGGGGCTATGCAAGCGGTTCCCAAAGAGCTTTAGAACAAGGCATAGTTTTCCCTGCTGGCTCTTTGGGCGTGGGAACCATCTCCAGCCATAAGGCCATTTTTGTGCCAGGCGCGGCGCCAAGTGGGAAAGGGCGGTTTTGAGGCTGAAGGCAGCAGGAAAGCCCGCAGCCCCCAGGTCTGTGGGGCTACGCAAGCGGTTCCCAAAGAGCTTTAGAACAAGGCATAGTTTTCCCTGCCAGCTCCTTGGGCGTGGGACCCATCTCCAGCCGTATGGCCATTTTTGTGCCTGGCACGGCACCTAATGGGAAAGGGTGGTTTTGAGGCTGAAGGCAGCAGGAAAGCCTGCAGCCCCCAGGTCTGTGGGGCTACGCAAGCGGTTCCCAAAGAGCTTTAGAACAAGGCATAGTTTTCCCTGCAGGCTCCTTGGGCGGGGGCTCATCTCCAGCCATATGGCCATTTTTGTGGCTGGCGCGGCGCCAAGTGGGAAAGGGTGGTTTTGAGGCTGAAGGCAGCAGGAAAGCCCGCAGCCCCCAGATCTGAGGGGCTATGCAAGCGGTTGCCAAAGAGCTTTAGAACAAGGCACAGTTTTCCCTGCTTGCTCTTTGGGCGGGGGACCCATATCCAGCCATATGGCCATTTTTGTGCCTGGCGCGGCGCCAAGTGGGAAAGGGTGATTTTGAGGCTGAAGGCAGCAGGAAAGCCCACAGCCCGCAGGTGTGTGGGGCTACGCAAGCGGTTCCGAAAGAGCTTTAGAACAAGGCATAGTTTTCCCTGCTGGCTCTTTGGGCGGGGGACTCATCTCCAGCCGTATGGCCATTTTTGTGCCTGCAACGGCTCCAAGAGGGAAAGGGTTGTGTCGAGGCTGAAGGCAGCAGGAAAGCCTGCAGCCCCCAGGTCTGTGGGGCTACGCAAGAGGTTCCCAAAGAGCTTTAGAACAAGGCATAGTTTTCCCTGCTGGCTCCTTGTGCGGGGGCTCATCTCCAGCCATATGGCCATTTTTGTGCCTGGTGCAGCGCCAAGTGGGAAAGGGTGGTTTTGAGGCTGAAGGCAGCAGGAAAGCCTGCAGCCCCCAGGTCTGTGGGGCTACGCAAGCGGTTCCGAAAGAGCTTTAGAACAAGGCATAGTTTACCCTACTGGCTCTTTGGGCGTGGGAACCATCTCCAGCCATAAGGCCATTTTTGTGGCTGGCGCGGCGCCAAGTGGGAAAGGGTGGTTTTGAGGAAGAAGGCAGCAGGAAAGCCTGCAGCCCCCAGGTCTGTGGGGCTACGCAAGCGGTTCCCAAAGAGCTTTAGAACAAGGCATAGTTTTCCCTGCCAGCTCCTTGGGCGTGGGACCCATCTCCAGCCATATGGCCATTTTTGTGGCTGGCGCGGCGCCAAGTGGGAAAGGGTGGTTTTGAGGCTGAAGGCAGCAGGAAAGCCTGCAGCCCCCAGGTCTGTGGGGCTACGCAAGCTGTTCCCAAAGAGTTTTAGAACAAGGCATAGTTTTCCCTGCTGGCTCTTTGGGCGGGGGACTCATCTCCAGCCGTATGGCCATTTTTGTGCCTGCAACGGCTCCAAGAGGGAAAGGGTTGTGTCGAGGCTGAAGGCAGCAGGAAAGCCTGCAGCCCCCAGGTCTGTGGGGCTACGCAAGAGGTTCCCAAAGAGCTTTAGAACAAGGCATAGTTTTCCCTGCTGGCTCCTTGGGCGGGGGCTCATCTCCAGCCATATGGCCATTTTTGTGCCTGGTGCAGCGCCAAGTGGGAAAGGGTGGTTTTGAGGCTGAAGGCAGCAGGAAAGCCTGCAGCCCCCAGGTCTGTGGGGCTACGCAAGCGGTTCCGAAAGAGCTTTAGAACAAGGCATAGTTTACCCTACTGGCTCTTTGGGCGTGGGAACCATCTCCAGCCATAAGGCCATTTTTGTGCCTGGCGCGGCGCCAAGTGGGAAAGGGTGGTTTTGAGGAAGAAGGCAGCAGGAAAGCCTGCAGCCCCCAGGTCTGTGGGTCTACGCAAGCGGTTCCCAAAGAGCTTTAGAACAAGGCATAGTTTTCCCTGCCAGCTCCTTGGGCGTGGGACCCATCTCCAGCCATATGGCCATTTTTGTGGCTGGCGCGGCGCCAAGTGGGAAAGGGTGGTTTTGAGGCTGAAGGCAGCAGGAAAGCCTGCAGCCCCCAGGTCTGTGGGGCTACGCAAGCTGTTCCCAAAGAGTTTTAGAACAAGGCATAGTTTTCCCTGCTGGCTCCTTGGGCGGGGGACTCATCTCCAGCCATATGGCCATTTTTGTGGCTGGCGCGGCGCCAAGTGGGAAAGGGTGGTTTTGAGGCTGAAGGCAGCAGGAAAGCCTGCAGCCCCCAGGTCTGTGGGGCTACGGAAGCGCTTCCCAAAGAGCTTTAGAACAAGGCATAGTTTACCCTACTGGCTCTTTGGGCGTGGGAACCATCTCCAAACATAAGGCCATTTTTGTGCCTGGCGCGGCGCCAAGTGGGAAAGGGTGGTTTTTGAGGAAGAAGGCAGCAGGAAAGCCTGCAGCCCCCAGGTCTGTGGTTCTACGCAAGCGGTTCCCAAAGAGCTTTAGAACAAGGCATAGTTTTCCCTGCCAGCTCCTTGGGCGTGGGACCCATCTCCAGCCATATGGCCATTTTTGTGCCTGGCGCGGCAACTAATGGGAAAGGGTGGTGTCGAGGCTGAAGGCAGCAGGAAAGCCCGCAGCCCCCAGGTCTGTGAGGCTACGCAAGCAGTTCCTAAAGAGCTTTAGAACAAGGCATAGTTTTCCTTGCTAGCTCTTTGGGCGGGTGTTCCATCTCCAGCCGTATGGCCATTTTTGTGCCTGGCGCGGCGCCAAGTGGGAAAGGGTGGTTTTCTGAGGCTGAAGGCAGCAGGAAAGCCTGCAGCCCCCAGGTCTGTGGGGCTACGCAAGCGGTTCCCAAAGAGCTTTAGAACAAGGCATAGTTTTCCCTCCTTGCTCTTTGGGCGTGGGACACATATCCAGCCATAGGGCCATTTTTGTGCCTGGCGCGGCGCCAAGTGGGAAAGGGTGGTGTCGAGGCTGAAGGTAGCAGGAAAGCCCACTGCCCCCAGGTCTGTAGGGCTACGCAAGTGGTTCCCGCAGAGCTTTAGAACAAGGCATATTTTTCCCTGCTGGCTCTTTGGACATGGGACCCATCTCCAGCCATATGGCCATTTTTGTGGCTGGCGCAGCGCCAAGTGGGAAAGGGTGGTTTTGAGGCTGAAGGCAGCAGGAAAGCCTGCAGCCCCCAGGTCTGTGGGGCTACGGAAGCGGTTCCCAAAGAGCTTTAGAACAAGGCATAATTTTTCCCTACTGGCTCTTTGGGCGGGGGACCCATCTCCAGCCGTACGGCCATTTTTGTGCCTGGCGCGGCGCTAAGCGGGAAAGGGTGGTGTCAAGGCAGAAGGCAGCAGGAAAGCCCGCTGCCCCCAGGTCTGTGGGGCTACGCAAGCGGTTCCCAAAGAGCTTTAGAACAAGGCATAGTTTTCCCTGCTTGCTCTTTTGGCCTGGGACACATATCCAGCCATAGGGCCATTTTTGTGGCTGGCGCGGCGCCAAGTGGGAAAGGGTGGTTTTGAGGCTGAAGGCAGCAGGAAAGCCTGCAGCCCCCAGGTCTGTGGGGTTACGCAAGCGGTTCCCAAAGAGCTTTAGAACAAGGCATAGTTTACCCTACTGGCTCTTTGGGCGTGGGACCCATCTCCAGCCATAAGGCCATTTTTGTGCCTGGCACGGCGCCAAGTGGGAAAGGGCGGTTTTGAGACTGAAGGCAGCAGGAAAGCCTGCAGCCCCCAGGTCTGTGGGGCTACGCAAGCGGTTCCCAAAGAGCTTTAGAACAAGGCATAGTTTTCCCTGCCAGCTCCTTGGCCGTGGGACCCATCTCCAGCCATATGGCCATTTTTGTGCCTGGCGGGGCACCTAATGGGAAAGGGTGTTGTCAAGGCTGAAGTCAGCAGGAAAGCCTGCAGCCCCCAGGTCTGTGGGGCTACGCAAGCTGTTCCCAAAGAGCTTTAGAACAAGGCATAGTTTTCCCTGCTGGCTCTTTGGGCCTGGGACCCATATCCAGCCATAGGGCCATTTTTGTGCTTGGCGCGGCGCCAAGTGGGAAAGGGTGGTGTCGAGGCTGAAGGTAGCAGGAAAGCCCGCAGCCCCCAGGTCTGTAGGGCTACGCAAGTGGTTCCCGCAGAGCTTTAGAACAAGGCATAGTTTTCCCTGCTGGTTCTTTGGGCGTGGGACCCATCTCCAGCCATATGGCCATTTTTGTGCCTGGCGCGGCGCCAAGTGGGAAAGGGTGGTTTTGAGGCTGAAGGCAGGAGGAAAGCCCGCAGCCCCCAGGTCTGTGGGGCTACGGAAGCGGTTCCCAAAGAGCTTTAGAACAAGGCATAATTTTTCCCTACTGGCTCTTTGGGCGGGGGACCCATCTCCAGCCGTACGGCCATTTTTGTGCCTGGCGCGGCGCCAAGTGGGAAAGGGTGGTGTCGAGGCTGAAGGCAGCAGGAAAGCCTGCAGCCCCCAGGTCTGTGGGGCTATGCAAGCGGTTCCCAAAGAGCTTTAGAACAAGGCATAATTTTCCCTGCTGGCTCTTTGGGCGTGGAACCATCTCCAGCCATATGGCCATTTTTGTGCCTGGCGCGGCGCCAAGTGGGAAAGGGTGGTGTCGAGGCTGAAAGTAGCAGGAAAGCCTGCAGCCCCCAGGTCTGTGGGGCTACGCAAGCGGTTCCCAAAGAGCTTTAGAACAAGGCAGAGTTTTCCCTGCTGGCTCTTTGGGCGGGGGACCCATCTCCAGCCGTATGGCCATTTTTGTGCCTGCAACGGCTGCAAGTGGGAAAGGGTGTTGTCGAGGGTGAAGGCAGCAGCAAAGGTCGCAGGCACCAGGTCTGTGGGGCTACGCAAGCTGTTCCCAAAGAGCTTTAGAACAAGGCATAATTTTCCCTGCTTGCTCTTTAGGCCTGGGACCCATCTGCAGCCGTATGACCATTTTTGTGCCTGGCGCGGCGCCAAGTGTGAAAGGGTGGTTTTCTGAGGCTGAAGGCAGCAGGAAAGCCTGCAGCCCCCAGGTCTGTGGGGCTACGCAAGCGGTTCCCAAAGAGCTTTAGAACAAGGCAGAGTTTTCCCTGCTGGCTCTTTGGGCGTGGGACCCATCTCCAGCCGTATGGCCATTTTTGTGCCTGCAACGGCTGCAAGTGGGAAAGGGTGGTTTTGAGGGGGAAAGCAGCAGGAAAGCCTGCAGCCCCCAGGTCTGTGGGTGCTACGCAAGCGGTTCCCACAGAGCTTTAGAACAAGGCATAGTTTTCCCTGCTTGCTCTTTGGGCCTGGGACCCATCTGCAGCCATAGGGCATTTTTGTGCCTGGCGCGGCGCCAAGTGGGAAAGGGTGGTTTTCTGAGGCTGAAGGCAGCAGGAAAGCCTGCAGCCCCCAGGTCTGTGGGGCTACGCAAGAGGTTCCCAAAGAGCTTTAGAACAAGGCAGAGTTTTCCCTGCTGGCCCTTTGGACGGGGGACCCATCTCCAGCCATATGGCCATTTTTGTGCCAGCAACGGCTGCAAGTGGGAAAGGGTGGTTTTGAGGCTGAAGGCAGCAGGAAAGCCTGCAGCCCCCAAGTCTGTGGGGCTACGCAAGAGGTTCCCAAAGAGCTTTAGAACAAGGCATAGTTTTCCCTGCTGGCTCTTTGGGCGTGGGACCCATCTCCAGCCATATGGCCATTTTTGTGCCTTGCGCCGGGCCAAGTGGGAAAGGGTGGTGTCGAGGGTGAAGGCAGCAGCAAAGGTCGTAGGCACCAGGTCTGTGGGGCTACGCAAGCGGTTCCCAAAGAGCTTTAGAACAAGGCATAATTTTCCCTGCTGGCTCTTTGGGCGTGGAACCATCTCCAGCTGTATGGCTATTTTTGTGCCTGGCGCGGCGCCAAGTGGGAAAGGGTGGTTTTCTGAGGCTGAAGGCAGCAGGAAAGCCCGCAGCCCCCAGGTCTGTGGGTCTACGCAAGCGGTTCCCAAAGAGCTTTAGAACAAGGCATAGTTTTCCCTGCTGGCTCTTTGGGCGGGGGACCCATCTCTAGCCGTATGGCCAGTTTTGTGTCTGCAACGGCTGCAAGTGGGAAAGGGTGGTTTTGAGGCTGAAAGTAGCAGGAAAGCCTGCAGCCCCCAGGTCGTTGGGGCTATGCAAGCGTTTCCCAAAGAGCTTTAGAACAAGGCATAGTTTACCCTACTGGCTCTTTGGGCGTTGGAACCATCTCCAGCCATAGGGCCATTTTTGTGCCTGGCGCGGCTCCAAGTGGGAAAGGGTGGTTTTGAGGCTGAAAGCAGCAGGAAAGTCCGCAGCCCCCAGGTCTGTGGGGCTACGTAAGCGGTTCCCAAAGAGCTTTAGAACAAGGCATAGTTTTCCCTCCTGGCTCTTTGGGCGTGGGACCCATCTCCAGCCATATGGCCATTTTTGTGCCTGACGCAGCGCCAAGTGGGAAAGGGTGGTTTTGAGGCTGAAGGCAGCAGGAGAGCCCGCAGCCCCCAGGTCTGTGGGGCTATGCAAGCGGTTCCCAAAGAGCTTTAGAACAAGGCAGAGTTTTCCCTGCTGGCTCTTTGGGCGGGGGACCCATCTCCAGCCGTATGGCCATTTTTGTGCCTGCAACGGCTGCAAGTGGGAAAGGGTGTTGTCGAGGCTGAAGGCAGCAGCAAAGGTCGCAGGCACCAGGTCTGTGGGGCTACGCAAGCTGTTCCCAAAGAGCTTTAGAACAAGGCATAGTTTTCCCTGCTTGCTCTTTAGGCCTGGGACCCATCTCCAGCCGTATGACCATTTTTGTGCCTGGCGCGGCGCCAAGTGGGAAAGGGTGGTTTTCTGAGGCTGAAGGCAGCAGGAAAGCCTGCAGCCCCCAGGTCTGTGGGGCTACGCAAGCGGCTCCCAAAGAGCTTTAGAACAAGGCAGAGTTTTCCCTGCTGGCTCTTTGGGCGTGGGACCCATCTCCATCCGTATGGCCATTTTTGTGCCTGCAACGGCTGCAAGTGGGAAAGGGTGGTTTTGAGGGGGAAAGCAGCAGGAAAGCCTGCAGCCCCCAGGTCTGTGGGTGCTACGCAAGCGGTTCCCACAGAGCTTTAGAACAAGGCATAGTTTTCCCTGCTTGCTCTTTGGGGCTGGGACCCATCTGCAGCCATAGGGCATTTTTGTGCGTGGCGCGGCGCCAAGTGGGAAAGAGTGGTTTTCTGAGGCTGAAGGCAGCAGGAAAGCCTGCAGCCCCCAGGTCTGTGGGTCAACGCAAGCGGTTCCCAAAGACCTTTTGAACAAGGCATAGTTTTCCCTGCTGGCTCTTTGGGCCGGGGACCCATCTCCAGCCGTATGGCCATTTTTGTGGCTGGCGCGGCGCCAAGTGGGAAAGGGTGGTTTTCTGAGGCTGAAGGCAGCAGGAAAGCCTGCAGCCCCCAGGTCTGTGGGGCTACGCAAGCGGTTCCCAAAGAGATTTAGAACAAGGCAGAGTTTTCCCTGCTGGCTCTTTGGGCGGGGGACCCATCTCCAGCCGTATGGCCATTTTTGTGCCTGCAACGGCTGCAAGTGGGAAAGGGTGTTGTCGAGGGTGAAGGCAGCAGCAAAGGTCGCAGGCACCAGGTCTGTGGGGCTACGCAAGCTGTTCCCAAAGAGCTTTAGAACAAGGCATAGTTTTCCCTGCTTGCTCTTTGGGCCTGGGACCCATCTCCAGCCGTATGACCATTTTTGTGCCTGGCGCAGCGCCAAGTGGGAAAGGGTGGTTTTCTGAGGCTGAAGGCAGTAGGAAAGCCTGCAGCCCCCAGGTCTGTGGGGCTACGCAAGCGGTTCCCAAAGAGCTTTAGAACAAGGCAGAGTTTTCCCTGCTGGCTCTTTGGGCGTGGGACCCATCTCCAGCCGTATGGCCATTTTTGTGCCTGCAACGGCTGCAAGTGGGAAAGGGTGGTTTTGAGGCTGAAAGCAGCAGGAAAGCCTGCAGCCCCCAGGTCTGTGGGTGCTACGCAAGCGGTTCCCACAGAGGTTTAGAACAAGGCATATTTTTCCCTGCTGGCTCTTTGGGCGTGGGACCCATTTCCAGCCGTATTGCCATTTTTGTGGCTGGCGCGGTGCCAAGTGTGAAAGGGTGGTTTTC
>NW_027436159.1:0-16275 GCF_964199755.1 Larus michahellis | reverse complement strand
CCCAAAACCCCTTGTGCCCCCCCAAACCTCCTTGTGCCCCCCCCAAAAACCCTCCCCAGAGGGCCATCGGGGTGTCCCCGTCCCTGGGGTGGGGGACCCTCACCCGGGGGGGTCACCCCAAGATCCGCCCCCCCCACACACCTGGCACCCCTGGGACCCCCCCTCAAACCTCTTGTGCCCCCCCCCCAACCCCCTGTGCCCCCCAACCCCCCCCCCCCTGCCCCCCCGAAATCCCTTCCTTGTCCCACAGGGACCCACGGAGATGGGGAACCCTGACCCGGGGGGGTCACCCCAAGATCCGCCCCTCCCCCCCCCAGCACCCCTGGGACTTCCCCCAACCCCTGGGACCCCCCCCCAAACCTCTTGTGCCCCCCCCAACCCCCTGTGCCCCCCAAACCTCCCCCCCCCTCCAAATCCCTTCCCTCTCCCACAGGGACCCACGGAGATGGGGGTGTGGGGGGGGTCGAGGGGTGTCACCCCAAAATCTCACCCCTGGGGACCCCCCAACACCCCCACGTAACTGGACCCCCCCCCCAAAAACCCCTTGTGACCCCCCAAAACCCCTTGTGCCCCCCCAAACCTCCTTGTGCCCCCCCCCAAAAACCCTCCCCAGAGGGCCATCGGGGTGTCCCCGTCCCTGGGGTGGGGGACCCTCACCCGGGGGGGGTCACCCCAAGATCCGCCCCCCCCCCCCACCTGGCACCCCTGGGACCCCCCCCTCAAACCTCTTGTGCCCCCCCCCAACCCCCTGTGCCCCCCAACCCCCCCCCGCCCCCTCCAAATCCCTTCCTTGTCCCACAGGGACTCACGGAGATGGGGGTGTGGGGGGGGTCGAGGGGTGTCACCCCAAAATCTCACCCCTGGGGACCCCCCAACACCCCCACGTAACTGGACCCCCCCCAAAAACCCCTTGTGACCCCCCAAAACCCCTTGTGCCCCCCCAAACCTCCTTGTGCCCCCCCCAAAAACCCTCCCCAGAGGGCCATCGGGGTGTCCCCGTCCCTGGGGTGGGGGACCCTCACCCGGGGGGGGTCACCCCAAGCTCTCCCCCCGGCACCTCTGGGACCCCCCCCTAAACCTCTTGTGCCCCCCCCAACCCCCTGTGCCCCCCAAACCTCCCCCCCCCCGTGCCCCCCCGAAATCCCTTCCTTGTCCTACAGGGACCCACGGAGATGGGGAACCCTCACCCGGGGGGGTCACCCCAAGATCTGCCCCCCCCCACACCCGGCACCTCTGGGACCCCCCCCCAAACCTCTTGTGCCCCCCCCCAACCCCCTGTGCCCCCCAAACCTCCCCCCCCCCCTCCAAATCCCTTCCCTGTCCCACAGGGACCCACGGAGATGGGGGGGGGGGGGTGTCACCCCAAAATCCCACCCCTGGGGACCCCCGGGGGGGGGTTCGGGGGATGCCCGTCTGACGACCCCCCCCCACCAGATCAAGAGCGGGGAGAACGCGGCCAACATCGCGGGGGAGCTGGCGCGGCACACGCGGGGGCCGGTGTACGCCGGGGACGTCAGCTCGGCCGTGCGGCTGCTGGAGCAGCTCTTGGACATCCTGGACGCTCAGCTGCAGGCCCTGAGGCCTGTGGAGCGCGAGTCGGCCGGCAAGAACTACAACAAGGTGAGGGGGGGGCCCCCAAAAATGTCCCGTCCCCCCCCCCCCCGCCCCAAACCCCCAGGGAGGGTGAAAGATGGAGCCGGGAGGGCCCGGCCTCACCAAGATGGCAGAATCCTGGCCTTAGAGATGAGGGACCCCGGCCATAAAGATGAGGGACCCCAGCCACAAAGATGGCGGAACCCCGGCCTAAACCCCCCCCCAAGAACTACAACAAGGGGAGGGGGGGCCCCCAAAAATGGCTGTGCCCCCCCCAGGGAGGGCGAAAGATGGAGCCGGGAGGGCCCGGCCTCACCAAGATGGCGGAACCCCGGCCTTAAAGATGAGGGATCCCGGCCTTAAAGATGAGGGATCCCGGCCATAAAGATGGCGGAACCCCAGCCTTAAAGATGAGGGATCCCAGCCATGAAGATGAGGGACCCCGGCCATAAAGATGGTGGAACCCTGGCCTAAAACCCCCCCAAAAACTACAAGGGGAGGGGGGGCCCCCAAAAATGGCTGTGCCCCCCCCCAGGGAGGGCGAAAGATGGAGCCGGGAGGGCCCGGCCTCACCAAGATGGCGGAATCCTGGCCTTAGAGATGAGGGACCCCGGCCATAAAGATGAGGGACCCCAGCCATAAAGATGGCGGAACCCCGGCCTAAACCCCCCCCGAGAACTACAACAAGGGGAGGGGGGGCCCCCAAAATGGCTGTGCCCCCCCCAAGCGAGGGGGACAGATGGAGCCGAGGGGAGAAACCCCAGCCCCAAAGATGGGGGACCCCTGGCCCCACAAAGATGGCGGAACCCCGGCCATAAAGATGAGGGACCTCGGCCATGAAGATGAGGGACCTCGGCCATAAAGATGGCGGAACCCTGGCCTAAAACCCCCCCAAAAACTACAAGGGCGGGGGGGGCCCCCAAAAATGGCTGTGCCCCCCCCAAGCGAGGGGGACAGATGGAGCCGAGGGGAGAAACCCCAGCCCCAAAGATGGGGGAACCCCGGCCACCAAGATGGCGGAACCCCGGCCTTAAAGATGAGGGATCCCAGCCATGAAGATGGCGGAACCCCAGCCTAAACCCCCCCCCGAGAACTACAACAAGGGGAGGGGGGGCCCCCAAAAATGGCTGTGCCCCCCCCAAGCGAGGGGGACAGATGGAGCCGAGGGGGAAACCCCAGCCCCAAAGATGAGGGACCCCCCGCCACCAAGATGGCGGAACCCCGGCCATAAAGATGGCGGAACCCCAGCCATGAAGATGAGGGACCTCGGCCATGAAGATGGTGGAACCCTGGCCTAAAACCCCCCCAAAAACTACAAGGGCGGGGGGGGGCCCCAAAAATGGCTGTGCCCCCCCCTAGGGAGGGCGAAAGATGGAGCCGGGAGGGCCCGGCCTCACCAAGATGGCGGAATCCTGGCCTTAGAGATGAGGGACCCCGGCCATAAAGATGAGGGACCTCAGCCATAAAGATGGCGGAACCCCAGCCTAAACCCCCCCCGAGAACTACAACAAGGGGAGGGGGGGCCCCAAAATGGCTGTGCCCCCCCCAAGCGAGAGGGACAGATGGAGCCGAGGGGAGAAACCCCAGCCCCAAAGATGGGGGACCCCCGGCCACCAAGATGGCGGAACCCCAGCCTTAAAGATGAGGGACCTCGGCCATGAAGATGGCGGAACCCTGGCCTAAAACCCCCCCAAAAACTACAAGGGCAAGGGGGGGCCCCCAAAAATGGCTGTGCCCCCCCCAAGCGAGGGGGACAGATGGAGCCGAGGGGAGAAACCCCAGCCCCAAAGATGGGGGACCCCCCGCCACCAAGATGGCGGAACCCCGGCCATAAAGATGGCGGAACCCCAGCCATGAAGATGAGGGACCTCGGCCATGAAGATGGTGGAACCCTGGCCTAAAACCCCCCCAAAAACTACAAGGGGAGGGGGGGCCCCCAAAAATGGCTGTGCCCCCCCCTAGGGAGGGCGAAAGATGGAGCCGGGAGGGCCCGGCCTCACCAAGATGGCGGAATCCTGGCCTTAAAGATGAGGGACCCCGGCCATAAAGATGAGGGACCCCAGCCTAAACCCCCCCCCGAGAACTACAACAAGGGGAGGGGGGACCCCCAAAAATGGCTGTGCCCCCCCCAAGCGAGGGGGACAGATGGAGCCGAGGGGAGAAACCCCAGCCCCAAAGATGGGGGAACCCCGGCCACCAAGATGGCGGAACCCCAGCCTTAAAGATGGCGGAACCCCAGCCATGAAGATGAGGGACCTCGGCCATGAAGATGGCGGAACCCTGGCCTAAAACCCCCCCAAAAACTACAAGGGCGGGGGGGGGCCCCAAAAATGGCTGTGCCCCCCCCCAGGGAGGGCGAAAGATGGAGCCGGGAGGGCCCGGCCTCACCAAGATGGTGGAATCCTGGCCTTAAAGATGAGGGACCCCGGCCATAAAGATGAGGGACCTCGGCCACAAAGATGGCGGAACCCCAGCCTAAACCCCCCCCCAAGAACTACGACAAGGGGAGGGGGGGCCCCAAAATGGCTGTGCCCCCCCCAGGCGAGAGGGACAGATGGAGCCGAGGGGGAAACCCCAGCCCCAAAGATGGGGGACCCCCCGCCACCAAGATGGCGGAACCCCGGCCTCAAAGATGAGGGACCCCAGCCATGAAGATGAGGGACCCCGGCCATAAAGATGGCGGAACCCCGGCCTAAAACCCCCCCAAAAACTACAAGGGGAGGGGGGGCCCCCAAAAATGGCTGTGCCCCCCCCCAAGCGAGAGGGACAGATGGAGCCGAGGGGGGAAACCCCAGCCCCAAAGATGGGGGACCCCTGGCCCCACAAAGATGGCGGAACCCCGGCCATAAAGATGAGGGACCTCGGCCATAAAGATGGCGGAACCCTGGCCTAAACCCCCCCCCGAGAACTACGACAAGGGGAGGGGGGGCCCCCAAAAATGGCTGTGCCCCCCCCCCAGGGAGGGGGACAGATGGAGCCGGGGGGGGACACGACCCGGCCCCACAAAGACGGGGGGCGCCGTGCTCAGCTTGGGGGGCGATTGCCCCCAATTTGGGGCCTCCTCTGCCCCAAATCTTGGGGTTCTGCCCTAGACATCGGGGTCCTCCTGCCCCACACATCGGGGTTCCTCTGCCCCAAATATTGGGGTCCTCCAGCTGCCCATGGGGGGGGGTCCCACAAGCCCAGATGTGGGGGGGGGTGGTCCCCATCCCATAGGTGGGGGTCTGGCAGCCCCATACTTGGGGGTCCCCGCCCCATATATTGGGGTTCAGCAGCCCCATCTGGGAGGGTCTCTGCCCCATAGGTGGGGGTCTGGCAGCCCCATACATGGGGGTCCCCACCCCGTATATGGGGGCCCAGCAGCCCCACATGTGGGGGGCCTTGCCCTATATATGGGGGTCTGGCAGCCAAATATGTGGGGGGTCCCTTCCCCATATATTGGGGCCCCACACGTGGGGGTCCCCACCCCATACATGGGGGTCTGGTAGCCCCATATGTGGGGGGGTGGGGTCTCTGCCCCCTATGTGGGGGTCCCCACCCCATACATGGGGGTCTGGTAGCCCCATATGTGTGGGGGGGCGGGGTGTCTGCCCCATATGTGGGGGTCCCAACCCCATACGTGGGGGTCTGGTAGCCCCATATGGGGGGGGGGGCGGGGTCTCTGCCCCATATGTGGGGGTCCCAACCCCATATGTGGGGGTCTGGTAGCCCCATATGTGGAGGGGGCAGGGTCTCTGCCCCATATGTGGGGGTCCCAACCCCATACGTGGGGGTCTGGTAGCCCCATATGGGGGGGGGGGGGCGGGGTCTCTGCCCCATATGTGGGGGTCCCAACCCCATACATGGGGGTCTGGTAGCCCCATATGTGTGGGGGGGCGGGGTGTCTGCCCCCTATGTGGGGGTCCCCACCCCATACATGGGGGTCTGGTAGCCCCATATGTGTGGGGGGGCAGGGTGTCTGCCCCCTATGTGGGGGTCCCAACCCCATACATGGGGGTCTGGTAGCCCCATATGTGGGGGGGCGGGGTGTCTGCCCCATATGTGGGGGTCCCAACCCCATACATGGGGGTCTGGTAGCCCCATATGGGGGGAGGGGGCGGGGTGTCTGCCCCCTATGTGGGGGTCCCCACCCCATACATGGGGGTCTGGTAGCCCCATATGTGGGGGGGCGGGGTGTCTGCCCCATATGTGGGGGTCCCAACCCCATACATGGGGGTCTGGTAGCCCCATATGTGGGGGTCCCCACCCCATACATGGGGGTCTGGTATCCCCATATGGGGGGGGGGGGCGGGGTCTCTGCCCCATATGTGGGGGTCCCCACCCCATATATGGGGGTCTGGTAGCCCCATATGTGGGGGTCCCAACCCCATACGTGGGGGTCTGGTAGCCCCATATGTGGAGGGGCGGGGTCTCTGCCCCCTATGTGGGGGTCCCAACCCCATACATGGGGGTCTGGTAGCCCCATATGGGGGGGGGGGGGGGGCGGGGTCTCTGCCCCATATGTGGGGGTCCCAACCCCATACATGGGGGTCTGGTAGCCCCATATGTGGGGGGGGGGCGGGGTCTCTGCCCCATATGTGGGGGTCCCAAACCCATACATGGGGGTCTGGTAGCCCCATATGTGGGGGTCCCAACCCCATACGTGGGGGTCTGGTAGCCCCATATGTGTGGGGGGGCGGGGTGTCTGCCCCCTATGTGGGGGTCCCCACCCCATACATGGGGGTCTGGTAGCCCCATATGTGGGGGTCCCAGCCCCATATGTGGGGGTCTGGTAGCCCCATATGGGGGGGGGGCGGGGTCTCTGCCCCATATGTGGGGGTCCCAACCCCATACGTGGGGGTCTGGTAGCCCCATATGTGGGGGGGCGGGGTCTCTGCCCCCTATGTGGGGGTCCCAACCCCATACGTGGGGGTCCCCGCCCCGACACGTTCGTTCTGCCCCCCCCAGATGCACAAGCGGGAGCGGACCTGCAAGGATTACATCAAGGTGGGCGGGGCCTGCGGAAAGGGGCGTGGTCTGGGCAGTGGGCGGGGCCTGTGGGTGGGGCCGGCCTGCCCTGTGATAGGTGGGGGAGGGTGCTGGTGGGCGGGGCTTAGGATAGGAGGGGGGGAGGTCCGTGAATGGGCGGAGCTTGAGTGGGCGGTGCCTCCGAAGGGGCGTGGTCTGTGGTGGGCGGGGCCTGTGTGTGGGGGGGGTGTCTCTGGGTGGGCGGGGCCGGTGGCGGGCGGCTTAGGTGGGTGGAGTCCCTGCATGGGCGGGGCCTGCAGGAGTCAGGGGGCCCTGTGATTGGGTGGGGCTTGAGTGGGGGTGGGTCTGTGGTGGGCGGGGCTTAAGCGAAGGGGGCGGGGCCTCATCGGGGCTGAGCATTTCCATGCAGCTGGGGGGCGGGGTTGTTAATGAGTGGGCGGGGCCTGTGGTGGGCGGGGCCTGGGGGTGTGCGGGGGGGGGTCTCTTAATGGGCGGGGCCTGCAGGAGTTAGGGGGCTCTGCGATTGGGTGGGGCTTGAGTGGGGGTGGGTCTGTGGTGGGAGGGGCTTAAGTGGATGGTGTCTTTGGGGGCGGAGCGAGTGGTGGGCGGGGCTTAAGCGAAGGGGCGGGGCCTCGTCGGGGGCTGAGCGTTTCCACGCGGCTGGGGGGGCGGGGGTGTTAATGAGTGGGCGGGGCCTGTAGTGGGCGGGGCCTGGGGGTGTGCGTGGGGGGGGTCTCTTAATGGGCGTGGCCTGCAGGAGTCAGGGGGCTCTGCGATTGGGTGGGGGTGGGTCTGCGGTGGGCGGGGCTTAAGCGAAGGGGCGGGGCCTCATCGGGGGGGCTGAGTGTTTCCATGCGGCTGGGGGGATGGGGGGTGTTAATGAGTGGGCGGGGCCTGTGGTGGGCGGGGCCTGAAGGAGGTGGGGTCCCTGTGATTGGGTGGGGCTTGAGTGGGCGGGGTCTGCGGTGGGCGGGGCTTAAGTGGATGGAGGCTCTGGGGGCGGGGCTTAAGCGAAGGGGCGGGGCCTCATCGGGGGTGCGTGTTTCCATATGGCTGGGGGGGCGGGGGTGTTAATGAGTGGGCGGGGCCTGTGGTGGGCGGGGCCCGGGGGTGTGTGTGTGGGGTCTCTTAATGGGCGTGGCCTGCAGGAGTCAGGGGGCCCTGTGATTGGGTGGGGTTGGGTCTGTGGTGGGCGGGGCTTAAGTGAGTGGAGTCTCTGGGGTGGGGCGTGTGGTGGGCGGGGCTTAAGCGAAGGGGCGGGGCCTCGTCGGGGGCTGAGCATTTCCACGTGGCTGGGGGGTGGGGTTGTTAATGAGTGGGCGGGGCCTGTGGTGGGCGGGGCCTAGGGGTGGGGGGGGGTGGGGGGGTCCCTGCATGGGCGGGGCCTGCAGGAGTCAGGGGGCCCTGTGATTGGGTGGGGGTGGGTCTGTGGTGGGCGGGGCTTAAGTGGATGGTGTCTTTGGGGGTGGAGCGAGTGGTGGGCGGGGCTTAAGCGAAGGGGCGGGGCCTCGTCGGGGGCTGAGCATTTCCACGCGGCTGGGGGGGCGGGGTTGTTAATGAGTGGGCGGGGCCTGTGGTGGGCGGGGCCTGAAGGAGGTAGGGTCCCTGTGATTGGGTGGGGCTTGAGTGGGCGGGGTCTGCGGTGGGCGGGGCTTAAGTGGATGGAGGCGCTGGGGGCGGGGCGTGTGGTGGGCGGGGCTTAAGCGAAGGGGCGGGGCCTCATCGGGGGTGCGTGTTTCCATATGGCTGGGGGGGCGGGGGTGTTAATGAGTGGGCGGGGGCCTGTGGTGGGCGGGGCCTAGGGGTGGGTATGTGTGTGGGGGGGGTCTCTTCATGGGCGGGGCCTGCATGAGTCAAGGGGCCCTGTGATTGGGTGGGGTTGGGTCTGTGGTGGGCGGGGCTTAAGTGAGTGGAGTCTCTGGGGTGGGGCGTGTGGTGGGCGGGGCTTAAGCGAAGGGGCGGGGCTTCGTCGGGGGCTGAGCGTTTCCACACGGCTGGGGGGGCGGGGTTGTTAATGAGTGGGCGGGGCCTGTGGTGGGCGGGGCCTAGGGGTGGGTGTGTGTGTGGGGGGGTCCCTGCATGGGCGGGGCCTGCAGGAGTCAGGGGTTCCTGTGATTGGGTGGGGCTTGAGTGGGGGTGGGTCTGTGGTGGGAGGGGCTTAAGTGGATGGTGTCTTTGGGGGCGGAGCGAGTGGTGGGCGGGGCTTAAGCGAAGGGGCGGGGCCTCATCGGGGCTGAGCGTTTCCATGCAGCTGGGGGGTCGGGGTTGTTAATGAGTGGGCGGGGCCTGTGGTGGGCGGGGCCTGGGGGTGTGCGTGGGGGGGGGTCTCTTAATGGGCGTGGCCTGCAGGAGTCAGGGGGCCCTGTGATTGGGTGGGGGTGGGTCTGCGGTGGGCGGGGCTTAAGCGAAGGGGCGGGGCCTCATCGGGGGGCTGAGCGTTTCCATGCAGCTGGGGGGGTGAGGGGTGTTAATGAGTGGGTGGGGCCTGTGGTGGGCGGGGCCTGAAGGAGGTGGGGTCCCTGTGATTGGGTGGGGCTTGAGTGGGCGGGGTCTGCGGTGGGCGGGGCTTAAGTGGATGGAGGCGCTGGGGGCGGGGCGTGTGGTGGGCGGGGCTTAAGCGAAGGGGCGGGGCCTCATCGGGGGTGCGTGTTTCCATATGGCTGGGGGGGCGGGGGTGTTAATGAGTGGGCGGGGCCTGTGGTGGGCGGGGCCTAGGGGTGGGTATGTGTGTGGGGGGGGTCTCTTCATGGGCGGGGCCTGCATGAGTCAAGGGGCCCTGTGATTGGGTGGGGTTGGGTCTGTGGTGGGCGGGGCTTAAGTGAGTGGAGTCTCTGGGGTGGGGCGTGTGGTGGGCGGGGCTTAAGCGAAGGGGCGGGGCTTCGTCGGGGGCTGAGCGTTTCCACACGGCTGGGGGGGCGGGGTTGTTAATGAGTGGGCGGGGCCTGTGGTGGGCGGGGCCTAGGGGTGGGTGTGTGTGTGGGGGGGTCCCTGCATGGGCGGGGCCTGCAGGAGTCAGGGGTTCCTGTGATTGGGTGGGGCTTGAGTGGGGGTGGGTCTGCGGTGGGAGGGGCTTAAGTGGATGGTGTCTTTGGGGGCGGAGCGAGTGGTGGGCGGGGCTTAAGCGAAGGGGCGGGGCCTCATCGGGGCTGAGCGTTTCCATGCAGCTGGGGGGGCGGGGTTGATAATGAGTGGGCGGGGCCTGTGGTGGGCGGGGCCTGGGGGTGTGCGTGGGGGGGGGTCTCTTAATGGGCGTGGCCTGCAGGAGTCAGGGGGCCCTGTGATTGGGTGGGGGTGGGTCTGCGGTGGGCGGGGCTTAAGCGAAGGGGCGGGGCCTCATGGGGGGGGCTGAGCGTTTCCATGCGGCTGGGGGGATGGGGGGTGTTAATGAGTGGGTGGGGCCTGTGGTGGGCGGGGCCTGAAGGAGGTGGGGTCCCTGTGATTGGGTGGGGCTTGAGTGGGCGGGGTCTGCGGTGGGCGGGGCTTAAGTGGATGGAGGCTCTGGGGGCGGGGCGTGTGGTGGGCGGGGCTTAGGCGAAGGGGCGGGGCCTCATCGGGGGTGCGTGTTTCCATATGGCTGGGGGGGCGGGGGTGTTAATGAGCGGGCGGGGTCTGTGGTGGGCGGGGCCTAGGGGTGGGTATGTGTGTGTGGGGGTCTCTTCATGGGCGGGGCTTGCAGGAGTCAAGGGGCCCTGTGATTGGGTGGGGTTGGGTCTGCGGTGGGCGGGGCTTAAGTGAGTGGAGTCTCTGGGGTGGGGCGTGTGGTGGGCGGGGCTTAAGCGAAGGGGGCGGGGCCTCGTCGGGGGCTGAGCGTTTCCACACGGCTGGGGGGGCGGGGTTGTTAATGAGTGGGCGGGGCCTGTGGTGGGCGGGGCCTAGGGGTGGGTGTGTGTGTGGGGGGGTCCCTGCATGGGCGGGGCCTGCAGGAGTCAGGGGTTCCTGTGATTGGGTGGGGCTTGAGTGGGGGTGGGTCTGTGGTGGGAGGGGCTTAAGTGGATGGTGTCTTTCGGGGCGGAGTGAGTGGTGGGCGGGGCTTAAGCGAAGGGGCGGGGCCTCATCGGGGGTGCGTGTTTCCATATGGCTGGGGGGGCGGGTTTGTTAATGAGTGGGCGGGGCCTGTGGTGGGCGGGGCCTGGGTGTGTGTGGGGGGGGGTCTCTTAATGGGCGTGGCCTGCAGGAGTCAGGGGGCTCTGCGATTGGGTGGGGGTGGGTCCTGCGGTGGGCGGGGCTTAAGCGAAGGGGGCGGGGCCTCTGGGGGGGGGGGCCTAAGCGTTTCCATGCGGCTGAGGGGTGGTGGGAAGGAGGGGGGGTGGGGGGGTGGGGTGGGGGTGAGTGGGCGTGGCCGGGGGGGGGGCGGGCGTGTCCTCAGCCCCCCCCCCGGCCCCCGGCCCCGCAGGCGGTGGTGGAAGCCGTGGATAACTTGCTGCGGCCGGAGGCCCTGGAATCGTGGCGGGACATGAACGGGTCGGAGCAGGCGCACACGGCCACCATGCTGCTGGACGTGCTGGAGGAGGGCGCCTTCCTGCTGGCCGACAACGTCAAGGAGCCGGCCCGCTTCCTGGCCGCCCGCCAGAACCTGGGTGAGCCACCCCCCCCCCCCCCCCACCGAGGAGGGTCGGTGACACGCGTGTTGGTGCCGCGTGTTGGTGACGCGTGTTGGTGCCGCGTGTTGGTGACGCGTGTGTTGGTGACGCGTGTTGTTGAGGTGTGATGGTGACATGTGTGTTGGTGACGCGTGTTGTTGAGGCGTGTTGGTGACGCGTGTGTTGGTGACACGTGTTGTTGAGGTGTGTTGGTGACGCGTGTTGGTGACGCGTGTGTTGGTGACGCGTGTTGTTGAGGCGTGTTGGTGACGTGTGTGTTGGTGACGCGTGTTGGTGACGCGTGTTGTTGAGGCGTGTTGGTGACGCGTGTTGGTGACGTGTGTTGTTGAGGCGTGTTGGTGACGCGTGTGTTGGTGACGCGTGTTGTTGAGGCGTGATGGTGACACGTGTTGGTGCCGCGTGTTGTTGAGGCGTGATGGTGACGTGTGTGTTGGTGACGCGTGTTGTTGAGGCGTGATGGTGACACCTGTTGGTGATGCGTGTTGTTGAGGCGTGTTGGTGACGCGTGTTGGTGACGCGTGTGTTGGTGACGCATGTTGTTGAGGCGTGATGGTGACACGTGTTGGTGACGCGTGTTGTTGAGGCGTGATGGTGACGTGTGTGTTGGTGACGCGTGTTGTTGAGGCGTGATGGTGACACCTGTTGGTGATGCGTGTTGTTGAGGCGTGTTGGTGACGCGTGTTGGTGACGCGTGTGTTGGTGACGCATGTTGTTGAGGCGTGATGGTGACACGTGTTGGTGACGCGTGTTGTTGAGGCGTGTTGGTGACGTGTGTGTTGGTGACGCGTGTTGTTGAGGCGTGTTGGTGACACGCGTGTTGGTGCCGCGTGTTGTTGAGGCGTGTTGGTGACGCGTGTTGGTGACGTGTGTGTTGGTGACGCGTGTTGTTGAGGCGTGTTGGTGACACACGTGTTGGTGCCACGTGTTGTTGAGGCATGATGGTGACGTGTGTGTTGGTGATGCATGTTGGTGACACGTGTTGTTGAGGCGTGTTGGTGACGTGTGTGTTGGTGACGCGTGTTGTTGAGGCGTGTTGGTGACACGCGTGTTGGTGCCGCGTGTTGTTGAGGCATGATGGTGACGTGTGTGTTGGTGATGCATGTTGGTGACACGTGTTGGTGACGCGTGTTGTTGAGGCGTGTTGGTGACACGTGTTGGTGACGCGTGTTGGTGAGGCGTGATGGTGACGCGTGTTGGTGACACGCGTGTTGGTGACGCGTGTTGCTGAGGTGTGTTGCTGACACACATGTTGCCGAGGCGTGTTGGTGACGCATATTGGTGACACGTGTTGCTGAGGCGTGTTGGTGACACACATGTTGCCGAGGCGTGTTGGTGACGTGTGTGTTGGTGACATGTGTTGCTGAGGCGTGTTGGTGACACGCGTGTTGGTGACGTGTCTTGCCGAGGCGTGTTGGTGACACATGTTGGTGCTGCGTGTTGCCAAGGTGTGTTGGTGACATGCCTGTTGGTGCCATGTGTTGGTGCCGCGTGTTGGTGAGGTGTGTGTTGGTGACACGTGTTGCTGAGGCGTGTTGGTGACACGCATGTTGGTGACGTGTTGCTGAACCATGTTGCTGACACACATGTTGCCGAGGCGTGTTGGTGACATGCATGATGATGACGTGTGTTGGTGATGCGTGTGTTGCCGAGGCATGTTGGTGACGCGTGTTGGTGACGCGTGTTGCCGAGGCATGTTGGTGACACGCGTGTCGGTGCTGCGTGTCAGTGCCGCGTGTTGCCAAGGCGTGTTGGTGCTGCGTGTTGGTCAGGCGTGTTGGTGACACATATTGGTGACACGTGTTGCTGAGGCGTGTTGGTGACACACATGTTGCCCAGGCGTGTTGGTGACGCGTGTTGGCGACACATGTTGGTGACGTGTGTTGCTGAGGCGTGTTGGTGACGTGACATGTGTTTGTGACACGTGTGTCGGTGCCGCGTGTCGGTGCCGCGTGTTGCCGAGGCGTGTTGGTGACGCGTGTTGGTGACGTGTGTTGGTGCCACGCGTGTCGGTGACGCGTGTTGCCGAGGCGTGGCGGTGCGTGGCGCCGGTGACACGCGTGTCGCGCAGTGCTGGAGGTGACGGTGCTGAACACGGAGGGGACGGTGCAGGAGCTGGTTTTCCCCCAGGAGTTCGGGGGCGACAGCTCCATCCAGCTCTCGGCCAACACCCTCAAACAGAACAGCCGCAACGGTGAGCCGCCGCGGGGGGGGGGGCCGGGGGGGGGCACTGGGGGCCGGGGGGGGGGCACTGGGGTCCTTGGCGGGGAGGGGGGAGGTGCACAGGGGTTCGGGGGGGGATCCTGGGTAGGGCTCAGGGGTCCTGGGGGGGGCTCAGGGGTTCGGGGGGTGTCCTTGGGGGTCTCAGGGGGCGGGGGGGGGCTCAGGGGTATGGGGGGGGACCTAGGGGTGGCTCAGGGCTCCTGGGGGGCATTCAGGGGTTCGGGGGGGGGGTCCTGGGGGTGGCTCAGGGGTCCTTGGGGGGGCTCAGGGGTCCTGGGGGGGGCTCAGGGGTTCGGGGGGGGGGGTCCTTGGGGGGCTCAGGGGTCCTGGGGGGGCCTCAGGGGTTCGGGGGGGGGTCCTTGGTGGTCTCAGGGGTTCGGGGGGGGACCTAGGGGTGGCTCAGGGGTCCTGGGGGGCGCTCAGGGGTTCGGGGGGGGGGGTCCTTGGGGGGGCTCAGGGGTCCTGGGGGGGGCTCAGGGGTTCGGGGGGTCGGTCCTGGGGGGGGCTCAGGGGTTTGGGGGGGGTCCTGGGGGTGGCTCAGGGGTCCAGGGGGGGCTCAGGGGTTCGGGGGGGGGGTCCTTGGGGGGGCTCAGGGGTCTGGGGGAGGGCTCAGGGGTTCGGGGGGGGGTCCTTGGGGGGGCTCAGGGGTCCTGGGGGGGGCTCAGGGGTCCTTGGAGGGGCTCACGGGCCCTGGGGGGGGCTCAGGGGTTCGGGGGGTGTCCTTGGGGGGGCTCAGGGGTCCTGGGGGGGGCTCAGGGGTTCGGGGGGGGGGTCCTTGGGGGCCTCAGGGGTCCTGGGGGGGGCTCAGGGGTTCGGGGGGGGGTCCTTGGCGGTCTCAGGGGTTCGGGGGGGGACCTAGGGGTGGCTCAGGGGTCCTGGGGGGCGCTCAGGGGTTCGGGGGGGGGGGTCCTTGGGGGGGCTCAGGGGTCCTGGGGGGGGCTCAGGGGTTCGGGGGGTCGGTCCTGGGGGGGGCTCAGGGGTTTGGGGGGGGTCCTGGGGGTGGCTCAGGGGTCCAGGGGGGGCTCGGGTTCGGGGGGGGACCTGGGGGGTGCTCACGGGTCCAACGGGGTCTCAGGGGTCCTGGTGGGGGCTCAGGTGTTCAGGGGGAGGGGTCCGGGGGAGGGCTCAGGGGTCCGGGGGGGGTCCTGGGGGTGGCTCAGGGGTCCTGGTGGGGGCTCAGGTGTTCGGGGGGGGGGTCCCTGGGGGTCTCAGGGGTCCGGGGGTGGTCCTTGGGGGGCTCAGGGGTCTGGGGGAGGGCTCAGGGGTTCGGGGGGGGTCCTTGGGGGGGCTCAGGGGTCCGGGGGAGGGCTCAGGGGTTCAGGGGGGGTCCTTGGGGGGGCTCAGGGGTCCGGGGGAGGGCTCAGGGGTTCAGGGGGGGTCCTGGGGGTGGCTCAGGGGTCCTGGGGGGGCTCAGGGGTTCGGGGGGGGTTCTTTGGGGGGGCTCAGGGGTCCTGGGGGGGGCTCAGGGGTTCGGGGGGGGGTCCTTGGCGGTCTCAGGGGTCCGGGGGGGAACCTAGGGGTGGCTCAGGGGTCCTGGGGGGAGCTCAGGGGTTCGGGGGGGGGGGGTCCTTGGGGGGGCTCAGGGGTCCTGGTGGGGGTCAGGTGTTCGGGGGGGCGGTCCTTGGGGGTCTCAGGGGTCCGGGGGGGGACCTAGGGGTGGCTCAGGGGTCCTGGGGGGGGCTCAGGGGTCCGAGGGGGGGCCTGGGGGTGGCTCAGGGGTCCAGGGGGGGCTCAGGTGTTCGGGGGGGGGGGTCCTTGGGGGTCTCAGGGGTCCGGGGGGGGACCTAGGGGTGGCTCAGGGGTCCAGGGGAGGGCTCAGGGGTTCGGGGGGGTTCCTGGGCAGGGCTCAGGGGTCCTGGGGGGGGGTCAGGGGTCTGAGGGGGCACTCGGGGACCTGGGGGTGGCTCAGGGGTCCTGGGGGGGCTCAGGGCTTCGGGGGGGGCTCCTGGGGGGGCTCAGGGGTCCGGGGGAGGGCTCAGGGGTTCAGGGGGGGACCTGGGGGGGGCTCAGGGGTCCTGGGGGGGGCTCAGGGGTTCGGGGGGGGGGGTCCTTGGGGGGCTCAGGGGTCCTGGGGGGGGCTCAGGGGTTCGGGGGAGGGCTCAGGGGTTCAGGGGGGGACCTGGGGGGGGCTCAGGGGTCCTGGGGGGGACTCAGGGGTTCGGGGGGGGGGGTCCTTGGGGGGGCTCAGGGGTCCTGGGGGGGGCTCAGGGGTTCGGGGGAGGGCTCTGGGGTTCAGGGGGGGATCTAGGGGTGGCTCAGGGGTCCTGGGTGGGTCTCAAGGGTCCTGGGGGGGCTCAGGGATCCGGGGGAGGCCACAGGGGTTCTGGGGGGGTTTCAGGGGTCCTGGGGGGGGGGGGGGGGGGGGGCGGGTCTCAGGGGTCCTGGTGGGATTTGGGGTGGGGGGGGGGTCTCTGACGGGCGTCTCCCGCAGGGGTGGTGAAGGTGGTCTTCATCCTCTACAACAACCTGGGGGCTCTTCCTCTCCACGGAGAACGCCACGGTGCGCCTGGGGGGGGGGGAGGTGGGGGCCCGCGCCCCCCCCCTGGTCGTCAACTCCCAGGTCATCGCCGCCTCCATCAACAAGGAATCCAGCCGCGTCTTCCTCATGGACCCCGTCGTCTTCACCCTGCCCCACCTCGAGGTGGGGACCCCCCCCGCCCCGTCCCGGCACCCACCCACCCCCCCCGGCCCCCCGGGACCCCCACTCACCCACCCCCCCCGGGACATCCGGAGACCCCCACCTGGTCCCGCTGGACCCCCACCCACCCCCTGGGACCTCCCCTGGGACCCGCCCCCCCAGCATCGGGGACCCCACTGGGACCCGCTCCTTGTTCTCAGGGCCCCCACCCACCCCCTGGGACCCCCCCCCCCAGCCTCGGGGACCCCACTGGGA